>NW_028168244.1:0-120489 GCF_964237585.1 Gallinula chloropus | reverse complement strand
GTTGGCAACAATGAGAGCAAAAGGAGGAGCTTCTGGAGATGACACTTCTCTGGACTCCCGCACAATGGCCACACAGTGCCTCCATAACAAGAGAGCCCCACGACACAGAGACCACAGCCAACACCTCTGGTGTCAGCGCAGAGCTCAGAGCTCACCCACACCCAGCGCTAGTGCTGCTCCCCACGTCTCACACGAGCCGGAGAGCACGGCGTTTACCTCCTCCTTGGGGAAAAGGAGAGATGTAACCACCATAACGTATCGGGTGTGACCTCCCTCGGCTCCTGGTCAACCTCACGGACGGATTAAACATCAGGAGGAGGCGGGAGTCCCTTGGCCAGCGGAGACGTCGCTCTGGCACCGTCAGCAGCTCTCGTTACACAAGCATTTGTTACTGTTGCATTTGTGCTGCTTACCTTCTTCTTGAGAGGCCACGTGGCTCCTGGGGCCTCCGTGGCATCCACCCACTTGATGGTGCGCAGGTGGTCGTCCCAGTCAGGAACGTGATCCGGCGGCAGCTGGAAGGTGATGCTCGCCACCGTGCACTTCACAGGGTGCTTTCTGAAGGCAACGGCCACGTCCGATTTCAAGGTGACTGTGATGTCCTTAGAGCAGCCGGCATGGAGGTGTCCCACCTAGGAAGAACCAGAGAGAAGATCCAACTCCAATCCCCAGCCAGAGCAGCACAGCCAGTGAAGGGAGCAATGTGGTGAGCAGCCGTGCCAGGAATCTCCATCTTCCTGCGCTTCTCTCTGAGGGTTGATAAAGCCCAGGAGATGCCACCTCCCGTAACACGGAGCCTTTGCTGCAGGACTGAGAGCCCGGCCCCAGCAAAGCCAGGGATGAGGGATGGCAACTCCTGCATGGAGCAAAGCTCCCACGCGGAGCCATTTGGGATTGCTCCTACATGGCACCGACGTGGGTTCCAGCTGATAGGGGGGAGCTCCCAGGAACATGTGGGGCAGGGCCGTGCAGTGGGGAAAGGCAGAGCCACCCCAGCTCACCTTGGGGGAGAAGTGAAAGGGGGGTTCCGCCAGCCACTCAAAGCGCATCGCCTCCCCCTTGCTGCGGTTGGTGATGGTGAAGGTCACGGGGTAGGGGGTCCCGATGTGACACTCCCCGAACTGGATGTGATCCACTCTGACAGCTGTTAGGAATGAGAGGAAGGGATCTCAATGTGTGGTGAGGTCCATCCACCCCTCTTACACACACAGACACATGTGTCCAGCCCCTCTCCTTGCCCCAAGCCTTCCTCTGTCTGGGAGATGCCGTTCCCCACCCTACCACTCCCACAAATCATAGAATCATAGAATGGTCTGGGTTGGAAGGGACCCCAAGGATCACAGAGCTCCAACCCCCCCTGCCACAGGCAGGGACACCAACCTCCAGGCCTGGAGCTACACAACGTTGCCCGGGGCCCCATCCAACCTGCCCTTGAACACTTCCAGGGATGGGGCATCCACCACCTCCCTGGGCACGCCCACAGAACCCCGTGTCCAGCGGGCGACAGCACAGACCTCATTATATAGAGGCCACAAATTATCACACGTGGTCCTCCTCACCTCCACAGCACCCCACAGGCCGGCAGACCCCCTTTTCAGGATACTCAGCCGAACGCTGGTATCTCTGACCCTCCCTTGCCAGCCCACAAGCTCCTCCCCAGACAGAGGATGTCCCTTTGCCTTCCCAAGCGTGGCTGCTCTGCAGGCTATGAAAGGCAGCAGGATCTGTGTGCTAAGCCCACAGCACCCCTGCCCTGGCACAGGGTGAGCAGCACCATGCTTCCCTGTTCCTTGCTCTGGCTTGGCAGCCTCTCCTCTCTTACCCTCAATCACATCTTCCTCCAGATCATCTTTAGTGTCTTCCTCCTTGCTGTCTGCCACTAGTCCATGGATGTTATCTAGCGTGAAGTCATCCTCGTAGCCTTCACCCACCAGCTCAATGTCGGTCTCTTCATAAGGGTTGTCCACCACAGACATGTGGATCTTTGCTTCCACACGTTGGGCCAGCTTGGGTTTGAAGAGCACATCAAACTCTGCTATTTCCTTGTGATGCAGGACCAGGGAAGCGGTGTGGGGCTTCCTCTCTACACAGTGATGGAAGCCAGAGAAAAGTCATACAGCTCCACAGAGAAAACCTTTCCATGGGGTCTGAGATGCTTAAGAGGGTGAATCCAGCTGCCTCTAAGCACCGGTTCTCCCATCAGTGGTTCCAGACCCTCTTGCTACATTCATACCACCATGCACACTGCTCCTTAATTATCTTAACCTCAGGTGAACACCCATCTCTCTCTCAGACTGCACCCAGCCAGCCCCTGCCATAGTAAAGCTGAGTTATGCAGTGGGTTTGGCTTCTGCTGGCTGGCTGCAGGCTCGAGGGCTGCCTCTGGTCAGGGTGGTAACTCCCCACTCATAGCAAAGACCTTCACACAGTCCATTCAAGTGCTGACAGCGCCCCAAAACTCAACCCACCATGTCCAGAAGAACAGAAGAACTTCTTACAATTTGCTAGGAGGAAACCTTGCAAAGAGTCCATGTGTAAAACTGGGGGTACAGAGAGCCCCAGGAGCCAAACTATCAACATCTGCCTGTGCTGGGCCAAGCCAAGAGCTGGACAGACATTTTTCCCGTGCAGACGGCCACACTTCACCGAATTTACAAATTTACCTTCTCCATGAGAGTCCCGCACGCCCGCAGCTTGGTAGATGCACTGTGTGGTGGGCTTGGCTTTCAAGGAGAAAACTCCTTCTTTGTCCAAGAGGTCTATCATCAGCTGAGGGAAAGGAACACAGAGCATGACCACACTGGTGTGGGTACAGGGCTTTCCAGCAGATCAACGCTGTCCTGCTGCTGGCTCAGCCCACTTCAAACACAGCTCAGTGCAAAGCTTCAGTACAATTGGAAACCCCAAAAGGGTTCGGAGGTGTCAGCACACCAAACAGGACAGGAAATACTACAAGTAAGGAGCAGGGTGTAATTAAACTGTAAGGAGGAACTCTTTCCCGGTAAGGGAGCCCTGGGACAGGCTGTCCAGAGAGTCTCCTTTTCTGGACACATTCAAAGTCCACCTGGATGCGTTCCTGTGGGATTTACTCTGGGTGACTCTGCTCTGGCAGCGGGTGGGACTAGATGAGCTCCTAATGCTCTGGGATTCTGTGAAACTACAACCAAATTTAATTACAAGGCAGTGAAATGCCATCAAATGAATCTGCCGTGACCATGGCTATAGCATGTTCCATGGAGAACCAAAGCCTGAGAAGAGAGATGGGGAAATTCCAATTCTTGTGCTGCACGTAACTGCAAAGGACAGACCGGCCAGAAAGCCCCATCTCCAGGAGGAACACCCTTCCTGGGAAGCACGAGGGGGTCACTGTCCTGCGACAAAGGGGCACTGAGCACAAGGGAAGGGTTTCCTTTGGCGTTTGCTGGGACCTCTCCTTGGTGGGATGAGACCAGAGCATTCCCGAGCAGGCCCTCACCTGCACGGGGACGGTGCCATCGTTACGAAGGACAAGAGGGAGTTTTTCTAAGTCACCCAGCAACAGCTTCTTGAAGAGGAGCAGGGGGTTCCCTCTCCTGTTGTGAAGGACCGGGCGCAGGACTGTCACCCGAGGCAGATTCCCATCTCCGCTGATCTCAAAGGTCAGGCTCTGTGCTTTAGCTGCCGCAGGGCTGCAGGGGAGACAGAGGAGGCATCATGATGCTTGGTACCAACCCCTTTCCCACTTCCCTGGCTGCTGCTCCCATACCCCAGGACACAGGTTCCACCTCATCCCAGTACGATAAGAGCCACTCATGAGAGCAATCTGCTCTCGAGAGCTGAAGCCCTCTGGAATAAGAGCAGTCGTTCCCCTCCATGGAATCAGGCGGTACAGCGGGTAAATAACAAGGACACAGACAAGGCACAGCAGCTCCCTGGCTGCGGTGACATGACAGACACACAAAAGGCACCCGAGTAGTATCAAAGCAAGAAGGGAGGAGTAAATAATGTGTCAGGAAAGGATATTGCCAAGGCCACAAGAGCAGGAATTGCTCATCAGGGCAGAAAGCTGAGTTAGCGTGTCCCACCTCAAGCAGCCCAAGGGCTGGAGAAGAGCAGGTCGGAGCCCCAGCACAAACACAGCCAGCACAGACCTCAACGTACCCCCAGGGAATCACAAGGGTTCTTCTTATGTTAACATAAACAAGGAGGCTCTATCTTGTCATTAGGGACCTGATGATCTCTTGAGGTCCTTTCCATACCCTACAATTCTGTGATTCTGTTACTGCTTCTTGTGTGGTCTAAAGCTAAGGACTCAAACCTGCGGCTACCAAACGACTCTGGGTTACTGGAGTTAGGTCTACGTGCTCCCAGAGGGGAGGCAGCTGTCAGAAAAGGTCACCTCTAAGATCCCCCGAGGTGAATTACCTTGCCTGGGCATCGAGGGAAGCCTCAAAAGCACACTGGTAGTTCTGCATGGTTTGTGGAGTGAAGGTCACCGTAGCAAAGATGTGGGAGCAGCTGGGAACACTCATCCGGACAGGATCCACCTTGAATATGTTGCTCACGTAGCTGTCAAGCTTGGAGGAACCCACAGAGTGGTGTTAGGAGGAAACACCCTTCAAGGCAATGCAGCCTTACTCATCGATACATCATGGGGAACAGTCCCAGACAGGCCCCTCACTCTCCAGGGGTGACTCCAGAGCGGTGCCGACCTTGCCCAGGGAGCTGCTGTAAAGCCCAGGAGGACAAAAGCTTGTTCTGAGCACCGAGCGGCCAGCCCAGCACATGTGGGAGGTGGGACTGTGTGGGAAACCCTCCAAATGATCTAGAACTGGCTCTTAAAGAGAAGGAAAAGACCAGGGAGCCTGAGGAAGTGATGTGCTGAAGCCCTGGCACATCAGCCCAGCAGAAGAGCCCCCCTCCCTGGCCCCGAGTGTGACCCCAAGAGATACTGAGAAGGGTTCAAGTCTCTCACCAAAGAGCCAGAGGGGTGAATCAAAACCTCGCTTGAGACAGACTGAACTCAACCCAACTGTCAACCTGCGTCTCTGCCGTGTACTGCCACCTGCCCAGAGCCAGGCCAGTCTGGGCAAGAAGCTGCGATGCATCTGGAGGCCACCACACAGAAGAGAGACAGTCCCCGAGGCTCCTTGTTCTTACCTTTCCAGGGATGGGTTTGATGGAGAAGACCACATCACAGGGGACTTTGCCCACGTTGCGGATCTTGAAGCGAGCTGTGGCCCGGTGCCCAACCAGGACGTTGGTGAAGATGAATTTGTTCTCATCTCTGATGAACACACCCTTGTCTTCCATTTTCTGGAGGACGTGGCAGAGGTAGATGCTGCTGCAGATTCGGTGCTCCTCAAAGATGGACTCTATGTCATCAACCACAAATGCTACAAGAAGATCAAAGGGAGGGTGAGGCCGGAGAAGCCTTCCCGCTGAATTTATCTGGACCCTGCTGGCCACTCAGAAGCTGCCCAGGTCACCGCAAAACCCAGCTGGGTTGGGTGTGAGGATTGAGCTTGGTCACCCCCAGTCTTAAAGGACATTGCTTTCCCTTCATCCTTCCATGCATCCCTCCCAAGCTCTCTGCAACGGCTGACTGGAGAACTGGAACCTCTGGGGGCTTTAAGGGGGAAATTTAGGGTCAGGGTGTGTGTCCCAGGAGTAAGTCTGGGTGCCGATGGCAGGGAAGCTGGGGGTGGGGCGTACCTGGGAGGCAGGACTCGGCAAACAGGGAGTAGGGGATGCCGGAGGGATGGTCCTTGGGGTCTCTGTTGTTGATATTGATGGACAGGCTCTCCTTGCACGTCCCTAGCAGCTTGGCATAGCAATCCACTGTGATCATCTGCTGGCCCCCAGGAGGGATGGAGCCAAAGCCAGGGTACACCGTGAACATGCCCACAGTGAGGTGAGTCTGCAGAGAGAGTCCCGGCAGAGGCTGATGTCCAACAGCCATACCAGCAGCAAGGACCATGCTGCTGCTCCCCAGCCTCCCGCTGGCTCTGACCCCCAATCCCAGGGCAGGGACAACACCACAGCCCGCAGGGAGCCCCAGGCTGACACGAACATGCTGGGAGGAGGGGGAGGCTTGTCTCAAGCGGCACAAAGAGAGGAGCTTGGGTGTAAAGGGCAAAGGTGGGAGCTGAGCTCCTTCAGCCTCAGAAGGTCATCTCCAATCAACAGATGGGGAGTTCAAACAGGGATGTTGGGCCTCTGGGGTTTTCCCAGATGTATTTTGGCTTGTGGCTACCAAACAGCAGACCTGCTCCTCTCTCATCACCCCACAACTCCAGCTCTGAGCCAGAGCACCCTCAGCAGGACCAAGCAGCTCCTGCCTCTGCTCTGGCTGGGAGATGATGGAGCCTTGAGCTGCCAGGCACACGCAAGACCACGTCACCTCCCATGGTAATGAGACCCCAGCCCAGGCTCCAGCAGCACGTGTCAGGGAGCGGAGCCACCCACCTGTGTGAGGGGGTTGGTGTTCTTCCACAGCAAGAGCCTGTTCTGCTGAGATGTAGCAGATGTTTTCCTCCCGTTTATGTTCTTGGGAGGGCGGACAGATTTTGGGAGTTGTGAACTGAGAGGAGAAAGCAGAAAACATCCATCATGCTGAGCTCCCCTTGCCTTTCTCCAAGGCCAAAGCCAGCCTCCCTCCCCATGGAGGATAGTCCTCCTGCTCCCAGAAAGCTGCCCGCACCACCTTCTGCTGCAGCTGATGGACAGATCAGCTTTATCCCCCTACACACGGGGATACTGAGGCATTTTTCACACGCCGGTGATGCAGATGGACAAGAACCCAGGTTCTTCACCTTTTCCTTTGCACTGCATCCTGCTCTGGTCTGGAGATGTGGAATTTGAAGTCGAGGTCACCTTTGTTCTCCAGCATGAAGGTGCAGGTTTTCCTGGTGCCACTTGTCACGGCACCAAAGTTGAGCGAGGCGGGGTAGATGCTGTAGTGGCTGAACACGGATTTCGCCAACACCCTCACTGGGATGATGGTGATGGTCCTGCCGCCTTCAGGCTCAAACACCTGCAGCCGGAGGAGGAGTTGGTAAGCACAGTGGCAGCCAGGCTCTACCTCCGCACCAGGTCCTGCCACCAGCCATCAGCTCACCCTCCCTGTTCAAACACCTCCTCCTGAGACAGGTTTTCAGCTCCGCTTAGGAAGCATCACAAATGGCTTCTGAAAAACCTTCTTGCACACGTATGAGAGAAGATTCCCTGACTGACCTTCCTGACAGAAGACACATGTCCCACTTGCACTCCTGAGACACAGTGTGTTGACACTTCCAAGTCCAGGCGGCTCACCTTGCAGAGCAGGATGGGCTTGTCCTCAATATTCAGCTCCATCTTGGGGTGGAAGAGCAACTGGACTTGCACAGGGTCCGCAGAGGCAGCCAGCACGCCCTTCTGTGGCTGGACAGTGAAGTGAGATGCCAAGTCGGCTGTGTTGGTATCTGTGGTTTCCAGGCTGAAACTGGGATGGGAAGAGAAGGAACGGAGAACTCATCAGTTCAAGTGTCGGTGCCACCAGCACAGACAGGACTTCACATAAGAGGGTAAGAATAAACCAGCAAGAACAAAGAAGAGACCAATAAACCAGACAGAACCCAGCTCTGCTTGGGGAGCGCCAGACCCTGAGTTCAGCCAGGAGGGCTCCAAATACTATCACTCCCTCCTCTGGAGAGGCTCCTAAAGAGAAATGAGCTGACCCTCAAAGAAGGAAAACGAAGCTGGGCAGCGAGCGGCTGAAATGTGAGGGTGTCTCCTTCTGCTGGGGCGTGAAGGACTGCTGGGGATGGCTGGACTCTCCATCTCAGACTGAGGAGGCCAGACGTTGTATTTACCCAAAGCACGAGATAGCCAAGCGTGGGAAGAGGTTCTAGCCCCTGGTGGGAGGCTCTGACAGAGGGACCCAGGCTGGGAGGAGGATGGTGCCACCACCTACTGACAGAGGGACCCACCTGTACCCAATGTCGTACTTCCCCTTGTTCTTCAGGGTCAGCACTCGCTTCTCCTCATCCATGACTCTGAGGGTCTCGAAAACCACGCTGCCGTTTACACCTGCGGAGCGGGGTAAGAAACTATCAGCGAGCTGACCCACACTTCAGCTCTGAGGTGGCACAAAACCCTGCTCAGCACGGCTCCCTTCCCAGCAGCTTTCTCCAGCTCCTTTTGCTGCCCCGTTCCTTACTCGGAGAGTATCTGCAGCTGGGGAGCTCAGCTTCTGTGCTTCCAAGCACGGATCAAAGAGCTCGTGTGCCATGCTGAGCCTTGGGGCATTGCTAACCTCTGTCCACATCACTGGTGTTTCAAACCAACCCTGCCCATGGTGTTACATGCTTCGAATCACAGAATCACAGGGTTGGAAGAGACCTTTAAGATCATCGAGTCCAACCCTTCCTGTCCTGTGCTAACACATATCTCTAAGCATCTCATCTACCCATTTGTTAAAAACACCCAGGGGTGGTGACTCCACCCCCTCCCTGGGCAGCCTGTTCCAGGCCCTGACAACTCTTTCAGTGAAGAACTTTTTCCTAACATCTGATCTGACCCTGCCCTGATGCAGCTCGAGGCCATTTCCCCTCATCCTGTCACCCATCGCTTGGGTGAAGAGACCAACCCCCACCTCTCTACACCCTCCTGTCAAGGTCAGTGTAGGCGGTGATAAGGTCTCCCCTCAGCCTCCTCTTCTCCAGGCTGAACCTCAGCTCCCAGCTCCCTCAGCCGATCCTCAGGTTTACTCTCCAGCCCCTTCTCCAGCCCCGTTGCCCTTCTCTGGACAAGCTTCAGGACCTCCATGTCCTTCTTGGCGTGAGGGGCCCAAACCTGAACCCAGCCCTCAAAGTGCAGCCTCACTGACACCGAGCACAAGGGCACAATCCCTGCCCTGGACCTGCTGGCCACACTGGGTCTGACACAAGCCAGGATGCCGTTGGCCTTCCTGGCCAAAGTTCCTCCAAAGCTGAAGTTTGGAGGCAAGAGACTCAAGGCCGTCTCAGCCTCAGCCCATGCAGGGCATGTGCTTTAATGACCCGTGCCACGCCTGCACACTATCCCATCTTGTCTTCTTGGGTTGCCTGTCTCTGAGGAGAGGCACTTGGGTTTGGGGGCATCCACTGACCTTTAGAGATGTTGATGGTCAGAGCAACGTCTTGGGCCTCCGCGCAGATCTGGATGTTCTCAATCTGAACAATTCCCAGGATGTTTTCTGCATCTGAGACCTGAGCCAAGAGGGAACAAACACTGATTCAAACGTGCTCCTAAACCCTTTTGGGAAATGATATACGAATCCCGGTCTCTGACAGCTGCTGCCACCACAGCCTGCCCTGCTTGACAAGTCTCTGCAGGTCCTCAAGCTCTCCTAACGCGTTCACCAACCGGGCTGACCCAGCGGGATTCTGCTGCGATATGAAACCCTGTCCGTCAGCCCAGCTCCACGCTCTGGCAGAAGCCGCTCCAGCACCCGGGGAGGCACAAGAGGTGTGGAGGTGTCCCAGGGCAGGTGGCATCAACAACCAACCTGCTCCTCCTGAACCACCCAGCACCCTCACTGAAATGCAGCCCCTAAACCATGGAGAACACAACCCCAGGGCAAGAGTTCAGTGCTCTACGTGAAGAGCCCCGGCCAGACTCCAAGATGGGTGCAGGGAGCACACGGACACCCGGACAATGGAGCATTCAACCACGTGCAGCGGCACAGCGGTTGTCACACGGGCTCAGGATATGGCCTCAGCACCCAGGCGTAAGCCCTGCACCAGCTGATCATCTGGGATGACGTGGATGCTAAGGCATGCAGCCCGGGTTCCGGGGAACCCCAGCTGGAGGCAGCAGATGTCGGGCTGGTAGCACCCCTATGTCCATCAGGCACATCTCCTCCTGCCTCCACAACATACTCGCCCGAGAAAGCTCAGCTACTATCGCCCCCTTCCAGGGGCAGCCAGCACGGCACCTCACGACGCCTCAACCCTTCTGCCCTCTCCTCAGGGTACCCCGCGAGCATTCCCCATCCCTGGGCTGGTCCCTCTGCCCGGCTCTACGCCTTCACCTCCAGTCGGATCGTCTTCTTTATGTTGAGTGTTGTCGTGGCCTTTAAATACAGATGGACTTCTGACTTTGCACGGGGCTCGACAGTGCCCTTGTCTTGGGACACGGAGAAGTCTGTGCCGAGGTTTTCCAGCCCACTGAGCTGCCAGTTCATGGGAAGAGGGGTGCTGTTCTGCAGCACCAGGGTCCTGTGTTCCCTTCTGCAGAGACAGGAAGACACTCAGCTCAGTGGTTGTGCTAACCACGTACCATTTAGCTGTGGCTTCAGTGGCAGAAGCCTGAGAAGTGAGGTCCTGGGGGCGTGAAGCTGGGCGCTACAAGCGTCTCCATGAGGTGGAGCTGTTGGACTATTCAGAACCAGCAAACAAGCTGGAAATCACAGCATGGTTTAGATTGCAAAGGGCCTTAAAGATCAACGTGCCTATGGCATGGTGTTGCTGGGGGGCTACAGCACTTGTGGTGTTACAGGATACCAATCACAGCAAGGAATGCTGAGCTGGTGACTGGGAGCTGCTGGGAAAAAGAGCCATGACTGACCTGTGCAGAAGAATCTTCCTGAAGTTGACCTGCTTGGGGCTGACCCCCAGCTCCACCTGCACCCCCTGGCAGCAGAGGTGGAAAACCACAGGCTCTGGGTTCCCCTGGATGCAGCAGATGAGGTTGTCTTCCATGAGGCCAGATGAAGTGGGGTACGCCCAAATGCTCAGCTCCTAACCCCATCCCCACAAAGAGAACCACAGGAGAGCGTTGGGTGAGCAGGAGGAACGGCTCTGGGGCTCTTCCACCAGCACTCGCCCTGCCTGCCTGTCTCCTACCTGCTTCTCGTTGGGTTTCAGCTTCATGCTGCTGGGCTCCAAGAGGAACGTGTTGCCATTGATGTCGTGCTCAAAGGAGAAATGCACCTCTGCTTCCAGGGGGGTGACATTGAGGATGGTTAACTTCTCGCAGTTGCCTGGACGGTGCAATGTCTTGTACCTGGGTGCACAAAAGAGGAAGAGGCTTCAGAGGAGATGCCGGAACCATCACCTGCCCCAGACATGGAGGAAAGCACCATGTCCAAGCTGAGAGGCGGGCTAAGGATCACTTTCAGGGGCACGCTATGTCCTCCATCCATCCTTGCGTTACTTTGATGTCTGCACCGTACCCGATGCCTCCAGCCTCCAGCCCAGAGGCAACCTAAGGGTGGCCACTACGTTAGAGCCAGAAACATGCCAGCAGCGACACCAACAGCTTTGTTTGGCTGACTTGATCCAGGGTGAGGATCAGGAAAACGTCATTCCCATTTTTATTGCTCTACGGGATCCCCCCAGCGCACACACTGGGCAGGTCAAATCAAACCCTCCCTGAGAGCAGATTAACCAGTGGGTCACAAAGCCACCGGCAGAAGGACCACCCATGCGGTTGACCCACTGAGATAAAAGTTGGCACTTTTTTAACGTGCTGAAGATGAGATGTGGAGAGTGGAAGGGGGGCAAGTCACTATCGAACTGGATGCAGCATGTGGGGGTTGGAAGATCATCTCCATCTCTCCAAGACTCACATGCCTGTTATCTGCTCAAGGTCACAAGTGTGGGGCCCTCAAGCCCTGCGTATCTCCCAGATCTCCACCTGGGTCTATCCTGAACCATGCCACTGGCTGAGGTACACAAGGCCCTGGAGATCCCATCCCATCCCATCGCATCCCATCCCATCCCATCCCATCCCATCCCATCCCATCCCATCCCATCCCATCCCATCCCATCCCATCCCATCCCATCCCATCCCATCCCATCCCATCCCATCTTGGGGTGAGGAGCACGTACCAGTCTCTTGACTTCCCACACAACAGTGGTCCAAAGTGGAATACACCTGTATCCATGACATACTGCTTGAAGATGATTTCGTCATCCGCCTTACTATTCCTCCAATGAGGAAACACCACCCTGGGGAGAGAAAAATGTGCAATGAGGAGCTGAGAGATGCTCTGAGCAGAAAACCTGGTCAGGAAGCCATAACCCTTACTAGTGGCTGAGGTACCAGTACTGGTTCCCAGTGCCAAGCATGGGAATTGACACTGGGCTGTTCAGCCACCATGTTCTGCTCAAGCCAGAAGGTCCCAGGGGTACAAGGGACAGCCACGACTCCACGTTTAGGGGGAGGCAGTGTGGGAGGTTCCCAGGGGCCAGCCTTACCGTGGGTCCTGGCTGATGGTGGGATACAGGCAGGTGCCCCTGCAGTGCAGCTGGAACAGATGGTTGGTCCCCAGCACCCCAAAATGCAGCGTCTGATCAAACTGGCCCAGCTCCGTGGAGGTGAAGAGGATCTTCAGTTTCACCTCGCCATGGGCAGGCACTATCCACCGGCAGCTGCTCAGCCTGGCAATTAGAGAGGCAATTAGAGCTTGCTAATGACAAGGACGGGGGTGGTCGTAGACCTGCCATCCCGTGGAGGGACCGGCAACTTGGCAAGATGGCAATGAAGCAGAGGGATCACCTCGTCCCTCACAGCTCACCTGGCTGGTCTGTCTGGGGTCGGGACGATGTCCATGCTGCTCTGGCACACCTCGGGGGTATGTGCAGGCGTTGTCGTGGCCGATCCCTGGAGATGTTTCCTGCTGCGCCCAAGGCTCCGCTTCTCCCGGCTGCCTGAGCCTTTCTCCTTTTTTGACTGGGCTCTGGTGGGGGTGAGCTGCTCCTCTGGTGTCTTCTCACCAAGGGGAGAGAGAAAACAGGGTGAGAGAGAGAGAGAGAGAGAGAGAGAGAGATGTGAGCCCCCAAGACATCTCCACCCTGGAGAGACAAGCCTGTGGCTTGTTAACAACCAGGAGAGACCAGCATCTACTAGATTCATGTGTGCTGGGCACTTGGGTCTCCCTTCCTGGGCTTTGTTCTGCTCTCCTCGCCCAGGACCCTCTCCTCAAGCGAAGTTGAGGGCTTTAGGTGCTTTCTTTCCCCTCTTGCCTAGTTCTCCCCATCCTATTTCTCCAGTAGAGCCGTCTCTCTTGGACAGACAGAAGGGACAGACGCAGTGCCCCGACCTGTCTTCACCGCCTTTCCACAGTGACCCTTCTCCATCCCGCCTGCCCCACCACGTGCCACCCAGCTCGGTCCCCTCCCCAGCACCTTCACTGTGGGCAAGGCGAGGACATCCACGGGAGTTTTGGTCTTTCCTTCCTCCACAGTGGTGTCTTCTGGCACAACAAAGGTGAAGTGCTTGAGGTCGTCGTCTGCTGCAGGGACCAGTCGCTTTCCCGGGTAGTGGATGACAGAGTAAAATACGGTGGGAGGAATGGGAGGCCCTGAGGGACCCACGCCTAGTTCATCCAGGATCTAAAGTGTAAGAGAAAACCCTGTTTGTAGTCCTGTCACCTTCATCCTCACGCTCCTTCCCTACAGCGCTGCCAACAGTGATGGGGGTTTATGCCCAGCGAGGTAGGCTCCAGAGCAGTGCTGGGACCTAGAGAGAAACCTCTCCTCCAAGTGACTCAGATGAAGGGAACAATGGCCATGAACTGTCCTACCCTGGGACCGTTTCTAGTGATTCCCAAGCTGGGAACCTCTCTGAACTGACAGGATGCCTCAACACACTCTTTCCACCCATCTGAGGGATGCTGAGGACCTTCCCCAGCCACGTGACCACTGTGGAGCAGCATCAGTGGCCTGGACAAGGTTCTGTGCTGTTGTCACCGGATGGGACACAACGCACCGTGGCCTGGACCATGGCAGGCTCAGCATTGGAGCCTCATAGGGCTTTACCTGCTCTGCCACTGGCAGCTTGCCACTCTCCAGGATCTTTTTAGCGCCATGTTCTGGGCTCAGCACCTGGATGTCCAAGCAGGGCACCCCAACACCCTGGCTTCTGGCAGATCCTTCTGCGCTTTCCTCTTCTGGCTGAGATAATTTGGCATTCTCGAGAGACTTCAGAGTTCCCAGCCGCTCCTTCTCTCTCTTCTTCTGGACCTTGGAGCTGGATAAACGGTGGTGCTGGTCTCTGGACTGCTCTGCCTCCTCTTGGCTTGGAGGGGACTGCAGGGTACCCTGAACCCTGTCCCAGAATGCCAAAGTGCGTGCAACATCTTTCCACAGCGCCTCATAGATCTTAAACCTCAGGGCCAAGTTCTTCTCGCTGTCACTCAAGGTCTCACTTTCAGACTGCCCCAGTTCCGTGGCCGAGGACTGCACGACCACTGCTTGGCCTTCGTCCCTCAAGGAACTCTTGCTCTGCTGTTTCTTCCCTCTCTTGTCACTTGCAACAGGGTCTGGCTGCTCCTTTGTAGATCCCTTCATGATGGACCCCTGGTTGCCATCTGACACGTTGCTAGTGGACTTGTTCGTGTTCTGGGCAGGAGGAGCAGAAACAAAGTAGCGAGCGGTTCAAAGGGCTGACTCAAAGGCTGGAGGAATGTGATCACCTTTAAAACAGCCTCATCCGAGCCCCGTGCTGGGTGCTCCACAAATCCCACTTCCCAATGGCGCTGGTTCCCACTTTAGCTCAACTGAAACCAAATTCTCCAGTGTTTGAGGAGCCCAGAAAACAAGCCAAGAATGGGAACAGCTTCCCAACCCAAAGAGGGAACTGCAGGCACCTCCGTACTCCTGTGCTGTCCTCCGGGCTTGCTTCCAGCATGCTGGGAATCCCCAGGGCTGGCTGACTCTTTGGGAAGCCTGGTTGCTAATGAACACCTAAGGCCCAGCAGTACCTCCTGCCAGATGCCACACCCCTGACGGATCACAGCTCAGGGCTGTAAGTCACGTGCAGAGGGGGAGAAACGCTGGATTACAACTTCCCAGCACTGCCCAGTGACCGTATGGAGTTACGTGAAGCTGCCATCCCAGCAGAGCAGCTCCACCCAACAAGTCCATGGGAAACCCTCCCCGGTGAAGCAGCAGCCTGCTCAAACACAGGCTGCTGTCTCCCAGCGCGGCCCCACATGTTGCCCGCAGCCAGGTTCTCGCCCCCACGTGCAGCTCCTGGCTTCTCAGGGAACAGTGCAGCTCCATGGGCAGGTCCTCGGGGTTTTATCATCCCTCTGTATAAACACAACCACCCACCTGCCTCACTCCAGGCTGGCCTTTCTTCCCACGCGTTTTCTTCTTCAGCTCTTCCTCCCTCAAGCGTTCCAGCTCCTGCCGGTGCTTCTCCTCCAGCTCTCGAGCCAGCTGCTCCATTTTCCTTCAGAAAACAGAGAACATCCCCAGGAGTCACCACCAGCAACCCGGGCTCGCTGCAATCCCACGTGGTCCTGCACTTTGCTCATTGACCCTGAGGCCAAGTAGAACCCTTAGATCATCTCCATGGATTTCTCTCAACCTGGGGAGGCTGGGAGCATCCAAAGTGAGGCGAGCTGGGAGGGGACCTTTGGGGCCAGCTGAATCTAAGCCTTGCTCTCAGAAGATATCAGTCGTGCAGCTTCTCTGGTGAGGTCCACCCGGACGCCTCCAGCACGCTGCCCAAGAAGACCGACCCACCATGTCTCCCTGCACCAACTTCCCAGTGCAAACCAGCTCACAAATCACCAACACCCACTTATCCCTGCACCAGTTCTTGGCTCCCCCAGCCCCCCTTCCCAGGCACAGTCTGCTCCTTCATTATCAGGAAGGAAAGGCTGTGGTAACCCCCCTTCTGCAAAACAGGCTCTGAACAAACAGATTCCCTGCCAGAACACACAACAACCATGGGAAACTCGTGCTGTCCATCCTGGGAGTCACAATTCAAAGCATCCCTGCTGACCTCCCATGGAAACAAACTCTCAGCTGGGGCTGAGCCACATGCCTGCTTTCAGCAGGTCCCTCTCCCAGCTGCACACACATCCCATGAGCTGGATCAGAGCCGCTCCCCGGCTCACCCACTGACGGGGTGCCTAGGAGACACCCAGTTTTACGGTCAGCGTCACCCCAGGACATCAGTGTAGCAAGGGCAACAGGCACGCTGGGCATTTGCTGTGCAACCCCTCTGAGCTCAACCAAGATCTCTGGAGCAGGGAGTGACACTGGGAGTGACCTGTGGAGGGCATACAGACCTCTTCTTCTTCTCGCGCTTGACTTGTTGTGTATAGTTATCAAACTGCGCTTTCTCCTCCTCAGTAAGGGCCTCATACTTTTCCTCATCCATCTCCCTGTGCCATTCTTCCTCCTTCTTGGCAGCTTCTTCCAAGTCCCGCTCTTCAGCATAGAGCAGAGGAGAAACCATTAGTGACTGCAAGCAGAACTGCTGGCCGGGATGGGCAGCGAGGATTCACAGCTCTGCCTCAACCCAGCCCATCAGGACATGCTGGGAAGCCCTTTTTCTTGCTCCAAAAAATCCCCCCAAATTCTCAGCAAGCTCCCGTGCCACGCCTGGCTCACGTGTGCCAGCATCACGGACCACCAGTCACTAGCCAGATACTGAACCACAGCAGCTGCATTTGTGCCCAAGCTTTCAGACCGATGCCGGCCTTGCAGCCCCAGTTCTTATTTGAAGGAACCAGGAGCCCAGTCCTGGCTTTATGGAGGCAGGAGGACTAACAAAAACATTTTGCATCAGCACTGCTGGTGACCCCAGTACGTACGAGTAAGGCTGAGGGCTTGAGGAAGAGGATGGGAAAGGTATAGAGATGCAAAGTCTCACCTTCCTGCTCCTTTGCGGCTGCCTTCCTGGCTTTCCAAGAGTCGCTGTTCTGGTACAGGTCCACAAAGTAGATATGAGGCCGATTTTGGATGGCCTTCAGGAGGCACAGGAGAGCAGACACCGTGTTGTGTGCAAAGGGTGTCTCCAGCCCATCAAACACCACTCCCTGGAAGCAGTCGCTCAACTGGGAATGAAGGCAAAAAGGCCAAGTGAGCCGTGGCACGCGTTGGGCACCCAGGTCACCCATGCACCAAGGGACACCAGACATCACCGCCCCCAGCGCGTTGGCTCCAGTCTTCCCCCACACTCTGCCAACTTATGGCATCCATGAGGATCCCTGCGTGCAGCCCTGGACCCCTCCAAGAGCAGATGCAGGTCTCCTCCTTTCCGAATCGTACCTCGCTGCCCATCCCTGCAAAGCAGGACCTATCAGTTGCCACCTACCTGCAGCCTCTCAGAGAGGATGGCCACCAGCACGTCCTCGGGCAGCACGCAGCTCAGAAAGCCCACCTCTCCCTCTGTGCTGGTGCTCAGCCACCGCTGCGGAGGAACGCAGGGAGTGGGAGACGTGAGCAGAGAACTGGAGAGGCCCTGCAATGTTCAACATAACAAGAAAAATTAGTCTCTTGGGAAACACCCAAACCGTTCCTTGGAGCTGGAGCTTCTCACCAGCAGATTAGAATCATAGGATGGTCTGGGTTGGAAGGGATCCCAAGGATCACAGAGCTCCAACCCCCTGCCACAGGCAGGGACACCAACCTCCAGGCCTGGAGCTACACAAGGTTGCCCAGGGCCCCATCCAACCTGGCCTTGAACACCCCCAGGGATGGGGCACCCAGCCCCTCTCTGGGCAGCCCCTTCCAGCCCCTCACCACTCTCTCTGGAAAGAACTTCCCCCAATATCTCATCTAACCCTTCCCTCCTCCAGCTTCACTCCATCCCCCTTGTCCTGCCAGTGGCTGCCCTTTTAAAAAGTTGATTCCCCTCCTGCTTCTCTGCTCCCTTCAGGGGCAGGAAGGCTGCAATGAGGTCCCCCCGCAGCCTTCTCTTCTCCAGGCTGAACAAGCCCAGCTCCCTCAGCCTCTCTCCTTAGGGGAGGTGCTCTAACCCTCTGATCACCTTCATGGCCTCCTCTGAACCCTCTCCAACAGTCCCACATCTTCCTTGTACTGGGGAAAGAAAATTGCTGGCCAGCAGCTCCAAGGGACAACCACCTAGGGAGGGCCCATTCCTTGGCTAGCAGCCCCCCAAGCCTGCAAGCCCCCCTGCACAGCACCCCACAGCCACATCAGCCAGCACTGCACTCCAGGGGTTTCGTTCCCATCCCGGGCCATGCCCACTGGCTCTCTGCACTCTGCACCCTCACACCAGCCTCAGGATGACACGGAGCCTCTGCTCTTCTCTCCTCTCCTCAGAGGGAACGGAAAGGGCCGAGACATTAACCACTCTGATCGTGCTTTACCTGGCAGCCTGAAGGATCCCTTCCACGTGGTTTCTGGCCGTGGGATGTGTGGCTGTCCGACCTCCTCTTGCCTACCGTGATGTTCTGACGGCTCTGGGAGCTGATGGAGGGCAGGCTGGCTTTGTCCCTGAAGCTGGACTGGCTCATATTCAGGCTGCGTTTGGGATCGGGGCTGAACTGTTGGCTGGGGGACACATCCATGTGTGGCCCTGCGGAGGGGACAGACAGCTTCCTTATGGATCAAGCCAAGGATTTCACCTCCAGGACCACCATTTCCATAACTTGCACCCATCCTGCTGTCTCATGCCCTGGCTGCAGGCGCCCATCCCTGCTCGAGCTAAGCCCTCGGTGTGGGATAACTCCAGGCCCCTCTTCCCTCCCCCAGCTCCTGACCAGATGCAGAATTTCCTCAGACTTTTGGGGCACCAACTGCCCAATAAAGTTCCCTAAACCTCTCCAACCTCACGTGGAGAACGACACAACAGGCACGAGCCATCACGCGTAGGAAAAGCTCTGGAGAGAAGAGCTCATCTGCAGCATCCCTCTCATCTCAAACTCCCCTGGAGGGTTGTTCTTCCCTTCCTCTCATATTTGTGAAGCCACGCTCAGAAGTCAAGTTGGCCAGAGCTTAATGAGCTGCTTCAGAGGGCTTTTTCCTCGTTAGAGCAGTGGTTCTGCCTGATGGCTGTGAGGAGCAAGCTGGATTCGGTTTGAGGAGATCTAAAAAGCCCTCTGAGAAAGAGACGGGTGTGCTCCACCGAGGGACGTGTGCTGAGACGCCTGGGGGCAGTAGAACGCCCCTGCCCCAGCCCTTCAAACAGCCATTTTTATACTTTTAAATAGCCAGAGATGCTTTAGGAAATAGTTTTGCATTTCTACATGTGGCACCCGCGGCCCCTAAGAGACCTCAGAGCCACCAAACCTCTCCAGAGGAAGAGGTGGATGGTCATCACGGCCGGTTTCTGAAGCTGCTCTGGGTTCAGCGTTTCTCCTTACCGGCCTCCTCCATCTCCCTCTGCTCGATGGCAGCCCTGATGCACAGCTCCCGGGCCCGGAGCGCTGCCCAGCTGCTCCCCTCTGAGATGGCTTCTCTCACCACCGCGTCGATGGACAAGCAGGCGGCACCGTAATATTTGGACAAGGCGACCGCCGCCGATGTCTTTCCTTGAGAGAGAGCAAGAGGAAGTGAGCGTCACCAAGCTGCCCTGTGAAGTTTTTCAGGGACAGGGTCTGGAAAGCCCCCAGGCAGGATCTCAAAGCCTCAGGGGCAGTCTGAAAGCAAGTGTCCCTTTTGGGGAAACCACGAGTGAGGCAGCTTGGTTAGAAGGGTTGTTCTCCAGTCTCTTGGGGTGGCCCCAACCCTGGGCCAAGCACATTAATTTGAGCCCCGTGCCCCCACTCAGATCGTTTCCCAGCCTGCGTTGGTCAGTGTTGTCTCAGGCAACATCTGGGCACGGTTCGGGGTTGAATATGGGCTGGGGTCTGCTCCCACAAGGCAGCATGGACACGAGGTAACACGCTCCCAACGTGTGTCCACACAAGATGAGCCGCACCACTTGCGCCAGCCAGGCAAAGACCTGGGACCGTTCCACGTGCCAGCAGAGCTCTGACCCACCTTGCTTCACTTCAACTGGTCAACCAAGCTCTGCTGGGACGTGTCTCTCCCGCTTCCCCCATCCTTGCGGCCAGCAGCTCACATACCTGTCAGGGGTGCCCCGTGGACGATGACGACGATCCCTCTGCGGTTTTGGGCCGCGCGCCCTTCTGGGGAGGTATCGATGCCAAGGTGACGGGCAATGGCCCTAGAGACAGGGCTGTCATCCAGCTCTCCCATGGGGTCCTTGCTGGCAGGGGTGCCGTGCTGATGCTCTGCTGGGCAGAACCAGGTACCAAAGTCAGCTGCCTCCATACTTGGGATCCTGATCATCCTCCCCACCCCTCGGCATCCTGGCAGAGGACACTCTGCCAAAACCGAGGTCTTCAACACAAACTGCCAACATGATTCTATGACAGCAAGTGTGCTAAACAGCATCATCCTGATCCCAGCAGCTCCTGGGAGAAGAGGTGGGGAAAGAAAACCTCCCTGGACTCTCCCTTGGCCCTGCCCCTGGTTCTACTGGCTGAAGAACCCACCCCTGTCCTACCCGCTATGGTAGAGGGACACAAGGGGACAGAATCACAAGGTTGGAAAAGACCTTTGAGATCATCCAGTCCTACCGTACCCATCCTCTACTAACCTGTACCCCTGAGCACCTCATCTACCCATCTGTTAAACACACCCAGGGGCAGTGACTCCCCCCTCCTTGGGCAGCCTGTGCCAGTGCCCGACAGCCCTTTGGGGAAGGATCTTTCCCTAATGTCTGATCTGACCCTGCCCTGGTGCAGCTCAAGCCAATTCCCCCTTATCCCGTCACCCATCACTTGTGTCAAGAGAACAACCCCCACCTCTCGGCACCCTCCTGTCAGATCAGTGTAGGTGGTGAGAAGGTCTCCCCTCAGCCTCCTCTTCTCCAGGCTGAACACCCCCGCCTCCCTCAGACGCTCCTCAGAAGGTTTGCTCTCCAGCCCCTTCCCCAGCCCCATTGCCCTTCTCTGCACTCACTCCAGGACCTCCATGTCCTTCTTGGAGTGAGGGGCCCAAAGCTGAACCCAGCACTCGAGGTGCGGCCTCACCAACGCTGAGCACAGGGGAACAATCCCTGCCCTGGACCTGCTGGCCACACTGGGTCTGACACAAGCCAGGATGCTGCTGGCCTTCTCGGCCACTCTGGCACGCTGCCGGCTCACGTGCCGTCGGCACTCACCCAGCACCCCCAAGGCCTTCTCTGCCAGCAGCTCTCCAGCCACTGCTTCCCCTGGCAGGAGCTCGCTTTGGCTGCACTTGGGACTGGTGGAGGATGTGTGTTACAAGCCACAGACTTTCAGCCTTGCAGTTCCTCCACCAAACTGGAGAACAAGCAGTTGCTACAACCATGGGCTTTCCATGGAGAAGGCAGTGGGGATGGAGAGCTGAGGGTAGGTGGGCAGGACTCCCTGCTGCATCCACACTTGGGCCAACCCAAACCCTCACCGTTGTCCTGGCTTGCTTGTTCCTCACTCTTGGATTTTTCAGCCTCATCCTGCAGCCATCTCTGGTCCTCATAGTACTCCAGCACCTCTGGAGGCAGCTTCTCACCGGGGGCACGCGGTGGCAGCAATAAGGTGTTGCGGCAATCGTAGTCTTTCAGCATCCGCAGGACCTGTGGGCGCCGGGAAAAGAAACCATACACAGGAGGTGTTTCTTGACCTCCATCACACCAAGAGCCAACCTATCTTCTCCCTCATTCCTTCCTCCCAACACCACACCAAGTCCCTCCGCAGCCCTCCAGCAGAGCTGGCTAAATCCAAAATGCCACCAGGCTTTGTCCTGGACACTGCTTCCATCTCCCCTGCACAAACCTGGGAATGCTGGAGCACCGCCAAACTATGTGAACGTGCCCATGGGGACCAGAGCTTCCCTCTCACCTGCTCCTCCATAAGGTACTGCTGGTCGAACTCCAATGAGTAAAACTCGATGGGGAAGTCACATGGGTTCTTCACCACCACCATCTCCCCCACTCCAGGACTGAATGGCAGCAACGGTCCCATCTCCAGTACTGGGGGGCTGAATTCCAGCCGTGGCTCCAGCCCACGCCCCGACACCTGCAGCTGGAGGTGCTGGGTGCTCTGGCAGATGTTAATCTTCAGCTCGCTTCTGTAGGACTTCTGAAAACAGAGAGGTGCAGAAAGGTTCTCCACAAAGTCCCAGGGGACAGAGCCTCAGAGTCATCCCTTGCCCCAAGGTCTGGGATGTCACTAGTACCGCTGGGGGAACGGGAAGTGGCTATTGATGTGCAGCAGGGGCTTGGGGCCCTGGCACGCTGGCTCCAAGGAACCGGGATGGTTCCTGGCGTTGGGTGGAACCGGGTATCCCATGGATTTAAATGGACTGATGGGGGTTTCAGCAGCGCTTGTAAAGGTCCCTATGGGTGGGCTCAGGGGCTGCTTCTCCTCCTCCTTCAGGGTTACACTGCCCGGGCAGTCCTGGCACTGCCACCGCAGGCAAACAATCCGCTCTGTATCGCTCCATCAGAGGGGCGAGGAGCTCCCGACCGCTCGCAACCAGGGGTGTCATCTCCACTCGGCCTTTGGCCAGCAACTGGACTGGAAGCCAGAGCTCTCGTGTCCATAAGCCACCAGTTTCCAAGTCAAAGTGGCCACGTTCAAACCGCCTTTGGGAACGCTCCACCATTGAAGCGGATTCCCAGTTTGCCTGGAATGTGCCGGCACTGCAGGGACCACGGGCGGCGAACCACGACAGGCGACAGCCCCGCTAAGCCCGGGAAGGGGCCTGGGCTGGGGCTGCTTGCTGGTACCGGTGATTCAGTGACATGGAATAATGCTGAGGGGATGGATATAGGTATAGTTTAACAGACAATTAATTAATAAAATGTAAATATAAGGAGAGTTTGCATGTTTTGAGGACAGATTTGTTTGGGATTCCAGTAGAATGTGGCTGTAGCTGTGGGAGCTGGTTCATGAGAGCAGCTACAAAATTTACCCCAACAGTGGAACAGCCTTGAAGATAAAGAAGTGAAGGTGGGGGAGTCATTAATAATGAGACCAATGACTATAGAAGAGCTAGAGTAGATCTTGTTTTCAGCTAAAGGGTTCCTAACTTGTTTGGGCAGGGATGGGGTTTTGAGGCTATGGAGAAAACTGCAAAGAGCATGGGCTGAGAGGAAGACATCCAGCCTTCATCCCTGACGCCCACCAGAAGGCCCCCTGAGTGTCACTGAGCATGGTCTATCTGGGAGGGATTAATGTAAAGTACTTCCTGGAGGTAATTTGCATACCCCTGCCTTATCTTAGAAACTCTAATGAATATGTATGTGTTAATCTGTATCAGTAGGAGAGATGTGGCTTTAACCAGCGCACACAACCGGAGCAGCGATGCCTGGTGTGCCCAGCGCTGCGATAAATGGTGTCTGCTTCATCAGCACCAAGGCTGGGGAGTTCTGATCCCGGCTTTTCATGGCTTCACCAGCAGTGGGATTAGCTGAGATCAGCCCTTGCAGGGTTCATCCCCCATGAGCGCACTGGGGTTCTCCCCATGCCTGCAAACAGGCCCCCGTGGAGAGGGAATGAGGGGAGACGGGTGGGTTTTGCCCACCCATACACTGAGAAGGAGCCACACCGCAATGCCCTGATGCTCTCCATGCACGGTCCCCTGTAGGGATGTCAAAGCACCTCTCCAAGGAGGGGACCGGGGGGGGGGGGGGGGGAAACTGAGGCACGGTGGGTATGGGGCTTGCAGAAAGCTCCATGTGGAGGCAGACCTCATCTCCCCCTCCCCACACTGGCCTCCCATTGCCACATGGCCTTGCACCTGGGCGTGACGCCCACCCATCTCACCTCTTCCGTGGGTGTAAACCTGACTCGCACGTTGTAGCGCTGTCCCGGAGTCAGGGTCCCAGCCGAGGGCAGCACCTCGAAGACACAGCGCTGCTTCTTCCTCTGCCGAAGCAGCTTTTGTTTAACGTATAGTGGCAAATACTTGTCCACCTGGGCACAGGAAGGAACCTTGTGAGGTCTCTTTGGTCTGTGAGGACAGACCCTCAAGTTCCCACAGTGCTCTGAGACACCGTCACGGCGCCAAGAGCACCCACATCCAGACCAGATGTGGCCACTACAGCCTAGAACTGGAGGGAAAACTTGTGGGCAGGGCAGGCAGACGGGCAGGCACCGTCCTTGGAGGAGGACGAATGGGTGAAGGGGGCAGAGAAGCGAAGCATCAGCTGCTCAACAAGTCCAGGTGAACCAGCCTTGCTCCATACCCTCCAATCTCCCTCCCACGAGCTGTCCCCATGCAGTGAGGCACCCACAGTGGCAGAAAAGGCACGAGAGGCACAGAAAACCCAACCGAGAAGTTACGTGTCACACATCGTCCCTGCCTCACCTTCACAACGGGCTCATTCACAGTGATGGACCATTTACAGGGGACCTGGAGTTGGTTGTGGAGCTGGATGGTTTCCTCCTGACACTGTCCACACTGGACAGCAGCAAACTCCAGTCTGTCCCTGGAGATGCAGAGGGATGGCACAGCCACACTGGCACAGAGGCGGATGGGAAATGTGGGGCCTTCTTCTGCCTAGTGAGGGACAGAGCATCCAGCTGAAGGTCCAGGCAACATCTGCTGCTGCCCCCAACCTGACAGCTGCCTCAAAAGGCCGTGCTGGCACAGGGAGGTGAGGAAGGATACAGTACCTTGATGGGCAGGACAACATTCACTTCTCCCACCGGCAGGTTGGCACTCTGTGGGTCAAAGCGCACTTCAAACGTCTCTGTCTCGCAGAAGGGCAGGTTGTTCACGCGGCCCAGGTCCACACTAAAACCTTGAATGGGTGAAAATAAAGCAGCTGAGATACACCAGCAACGTGAACAAGTACGTTCAGACCGTATGGGTGTCCACAGGACTGTCAGGCAGAAGGACCCTTTGTGTCTCCAGAGAAGACTGCCACTCCTTCTCTCTTGTCACCGCTCAAACAGAAAGGAATTTCACAGCCTGAATTCAAGACCCGCAGGGTAAAACAGAAACCCATCAGCTGAGGAGCACCAGCAATTCCTTCACCAGGCTCCCAGGAAGGATGCGCAGACCTCTCCAAAGAAGTTCCAGGGAAGATTTCCCTGTGCCGTAGTGCTGCTTGGAAGACAATTTAGAGGAGACACCTGACCACCCTTCAGACGCAGCAAGTCACCATCTGATGGTCCTCAAGGACCTGTTTTGAAAGCCTGTTTTGACCACACAGGCTGTTGTCTCAATAGAGGCTAAAGCAGCACTGTGTCATTACAAACTCTAAACAAAGCGCTTCCAAACCACCAAGGGTCTTGTCTGCTCCCAACACAAGCTCATGGAGCACACAAAGACACTCAGGAGATGCTCCTGGTAGCCAAGAGCAGAAGATGCTGAGAGGTCACCATGGTGATCAGCCCACAGAGCCCCCGCAATGAAGCGTCAGGACAGCCCAGGTGGCTGGACACTGCGGGCCAGGAGAGTTCTGGCTGCAGAGCACCGAGCAGGGGGGGAAGGAAGAGAAAACGATGCAAAAGAGCACTCAAAACCCTTCCCCGTGGCCCCAGCATATCTGTCAGAGACAGGTCCTTCAAGCCCACAGGAAGTCCCTCCAGCATGGGTTACCAGTGCCACACAGAGCCCGTCCGTCGGCGCAGAAGGACGCGGGGAGCTGCCCGGGGTTGGTGATCTTCACGACGTGTGTGTGGATGTCACCAAGAATGACGTGGCCGAAGTCCAGGACGTACTCGGGCAGCTCCACTCTGGAAGGAGAAGCAAGGAGAGTCCTTAAGGTGGAGGAGGATGCAAACAAAGCGGGTGCTTCTGTAGTCACTGCTGGAGAAACTCCAGCCCATGAAGCCCAAGGTCTTATCTTCTGCTAAGAAGACTTTGGTATGTCACAGGGCACCCAGGTCCAAGGTTTTATCAGCTACTAACAGGTTCTTAGAATAAAATGAGTTTAAAACAGACACTGGGCACAACTCCTCTGCTGTGAAAAGCCACTGGAAAAAAGTCCTCAGGCTGCTCACTGGTAGCACGTCCAAACTGTCAGGATCAACCCCCTTCTCAAGTCCCCAGCTATTCCCAGAAACAAGGAGCTCCCAGGAGCAGGGGCGCACCACTGTGCGCTACCATCAGAGCACAGGGGCCCTACTAACTTGAGAAGCCTCCGACGAGCATGCTGGTCAAAGGCAGCGTCCTCCGGGGAACAGCAGGAGAGAGCTTTCTGCTGCTCCAGGGCGTGCTGCTCTATCAGAATGTTCTCCATCTCCATCTGCAGACGAACGTCCAGCTGAGGAAAACAAAGACAGTGGCTGGTTAGCAAAGGGAAGTTAATCCCACCCTGCTCTTGGTAAGAAGCAGGAACAAGTCCTTCACTCTGAGGGTGGTGAGACCCTGGCACAGGTTGCCCACAGAAGTGGTGGAGGCTCCATCCCTGAAGACATGCAAGGATGAAGCTCTGAGCAACCTGATCTACTTAAAGGTGTCCCTACTCGCTGCAGGGGGTAGATGGCCTTTGGATGTCCCTGCCAACCCAACAGAGTCTATGACGAGGTCCTTCTGCCCAGCTGCTCAGTCTGCCAGGACCATATCTGAAGGGAGATGAACTCCAGCACCTTTGCCTGCTCAGCCACCTTTATACAAGCTGATCTGACCAAACAAGTCAAGGATCTTCCAGAGCTCCAAGTATCTGCCTGTCCCCAGCTGCTGCCAGCGCAGCTCAGACAAAAGCTCTCTCCATGAGGGAACAAGGTCAGCGCTGAGAGCTCTTGGAGACACATCTCAGTCACTTGAGCCCAGTCTTCAGGACCTCCCCCTCGGGCACTCAGGAAGCTCAGGCACCCACGGGAAGGACCACTACCAGAGGAGCCCCATGTTTGTGGCCAGCCCAGGGGAGCCAGCTGAAGCGTGCAAGGGGGACAAGTGACACAGGGAGAGGGTGGCCCCTGCCAAACAGGGCAGCAGCCAGTCTCACCACAATGCCAGAGTCGTCCATGGGTGGCTCTGTGGCCGTGGTCTCCCCGACAACCACCGCGTCGTCTCTCTGGATGTCTCGTCCTAGCCTTGCTTTTGCCTCTTTGAGGATCTGCTCGTAGTTTTTGTTTCCTGAAGGAAGAAAACAGTCACAAATAGAAGCGTGGGCACAGCGGCGTCCCCGTTAAAGCTGGGAAGCTCCACACCCCCAGTGTTGGCCCTTCCCACAAACACATTCCTCCAGCAACGCATGGAAAGAGGATGCTGCTTTTCTTCTATCTTCTCTCCCACCCATCTTCCTCCACACATGGGAGCATCTCATCCCCCCCACCCCTGCCCAAATCCCTGCCAGCCCACGTTACAGCTTTCCCCAACACTGCTTTCTAGCTGTCCTCTTTATCCAGGCCACCAACAGATGACACTGGCCAGGATGGCTCTCTGGAGCAAAGCCCATGTGCTTCTTGAAAGCAACCAGAAGAACAACAGCCCTGAAACCTCCAGACTTGGTGGAGGTGGGCGTGAGCTGCCCTATGAGCATGATGACACAGGGGGGCAGAAAAAGACCCCCAGGGGACCTCCCCGAGGAGCAGTCAGACAGTGCTCACCTTTGATTCTCCTAGGAAGGTCCAAATAAATCCTGGGAAAAGTCCCCTCTCCTTTCAAGGTGATCTCTTCTGGCTCCAGGTGACCCACTTGGATCTGGACGGTCCTGCAGAAGACTCCAGGCACTCCCGGCAGGTGATAGACAGTGAGCACTTGCTCTCTGCCAGGTCCAATGTAACCCTGGAGGTGTGGAAGAAGAGGAGGGGAATTCAACCAGAGGGCTTGGCAGAGGGGTGGCTCAGACCACTGTTAAGCTGAGATGAGAAGGCACGTTGCAGGTTCTCACACAACACATCGCCTTCCAGCTTCCCTGCATCCAAAAGCTCAAGTCTCCTACACCGGGCTGTGGTTTGTCCTCCTGCCAACACTGCCCACCCTCTGCCAGACCCAAGCAGCAAAGAAAAGCCCTTCTGCCAGCTGCTGTGGAGGAGGAGCGGCGTGCCCAAACTCTCAGCAGGGCCAGCAGCTCCTGTCACGGCACTGCAGTGGCTCCCAGGCTGCTGTCCAAGAGCCTGACCTCTTACTCACGAGCCCAACCAACAGCTCCTGCCTGGGGGGTTACACCGAGGGTGCATGGCACTATCTGGACTCACAGTGACCTGCAAACTTACACCCCTGGAAAAGCAGAGGCAGAGGCTCGGACAAGGTCCAGGGATGAAGGGGTTCCCCACAAATCCCCTCCTCACTGGGCTCCTAGAGAAGGGCTGTCTGAGCCTGGAGTTGGGCTCATGCCAACCAGGTTGAGAGCCAATACAAACAGGTGGCAACACTGCTCAGGGGACAGGGCACAGCCACACCTCTTCTCAGCTCACTGGGCTGGACCTTCAGCTCCTTGCTCCCCCCCACGCCGCAGGGAGAAGCTGCTGAGCAGGACACATCCTGCCTCTTGGTCCCCGGAGCCCCGGACTCCAGCTCCCAACATGGCCTCTGCAAAAGCAAGTCCTGCCAAGCTGCTGGCACAGCAGCAACTGCCCAGGGCCAAGCAGAGCCGTGTCCTCTGGAGCAGTGTCACCCCTCGCAGGAGACCAGCACGAGGACATGTGAGAGCCATTTGGCCTCCTCTTCCCATTCCCAGGAGGGACATGGATAGGAATGCTGCTTCAGCTGAGGGATCCAGGCAGAACTGGGACAGGGGATGCTATGAGCTGGAGGAGCGAGGGGCCGGCGCGAGTTCCGACACAGGAGCTGCGTGCCCAAGAGAGGGACTATTTATGTCCTTAGTGCTGACAGGAGGCAGGCAGGGACCTGGAGGAAGTCCCGTCCCACCACCCAACCCTGAGGGGAAGGAGACGCTCAGGAGACCTTGCACCATCCCGCTCCAGTGCCGGTACCAGCACAACTTCACCCAGTACAATTAGGACTCTGCTTGCCCAACGTTTTGTTCCTCCCCTATAACCCCCTCCTGGGCAGCCTGATGTGGAGCCAGCGTCAACCCCTCGTGCTACTCACAGTGCTGGGCAGGACCAGGGGCACGCCAGGCTGAGGACTGTCCGCGGTGGCCGTGCTGGGGCTCAGCACCACGTAGGTGAATCCCATCTTCCCGCTGTTCCGCAGGGTGACCTCTGATTTGGTGACTTCGGTAAACAGCTGGAGAGAAGACAGAGGGGCGGGAAACTGAGGACACACATCTGGATGTTGGCAATCTGCTCCTGCTGACACTGGGATGAGAGCCGATGGACACAATGCAGGAGAGAGGCAGAGGAAGAGGAGGGACGGGCACCTGACTCTCCCAGGCCAACCTGAGGAACCCACGCAGATATTTATGGCAGCGCGCAGAGGTGCAGGAACCACCTCAAAAAGGTCCGTAATAAACTGGGGGATGCCCCACTGCTGGAAACATCTGGTCAGGGTGAATGAGACTCTGAGCAACCTGACCTAGTCGAAGATGGCCCTGCTCAGTGAAGGTGGACAAGATGACCTCTAAGGTCCCTTCCAGCCCATGGTAACATTGTTCCTGGTTCCTTTTGTTGCTCCATGGAGAGCACTGAAAGAGACCGTCTCCTTGGACCCCAGGATCTGGGAGCGGATCTGCAGATGGATGTCTCAGGGCACATCTCCCTGGAGATCACCGCCTGCCCTGGGAGCCAGAGTTCATTGAAGAGGAGCGATTCCCAGCTTCAGGAAGGGCAATGGAGATGACCATTAAAACCAGCTTGGACACAGGACCTGGCACCCCAAAGCTGCACCTCCAAACCAGTGAGAGTCCTGGACCTCAGTGGGCAGCCACCTGCCAGGGATGGTCTCAAGGATTCCTGCCAAGAGAAACGCCTGGTACCTGCAGCCCGCAGTCCATCTCCGTGCTGTCCAGGAGGTAGTGGATGAGCGAGGCCTCCCCACGCAGGGCAACCTCGTAGGTCGGGCCTCCCTCCACGCGGCACAGCGCCGTGACATGGGCAATGATGTTTGCATGGCCAAAGAAGGTGACCCTGACCCGCTCGCTCTCGCCCGGCTGCAGCACGCCGTACAGCGGCAGGATGTGGAAAACCTGGAGGAAGGGGAAGAGACACTGAGACATCAGGTGTGGAAATGGGTGCAGGAGAGGAGAGAGCCACTGCTTGGAGCAAAGGACAGACATGGCTGGAGGGCCTCTTCCTCAAACCCAGTCTCATCCTGCAGCCACCCCGCTTGCCAGTGGAAGGACCATGGGAAAAATCTTCTCCCATACTCAGTAATGAATGCGTTAATTAATACTCCACGTTAGAGTAATTTGGGAGGTCTCTTGGCAGCCAGAAGCTCTCTCTGCTGCAGAACGGGCCTCTCACTGCCTCCAGAGGAACACCAACACACGTCCTTAGGGCCACCAGTGTGACCACGGAAGCGAGACAGGTTCCCACTCACCTCGTCCACCTCCATGGTGGGGAGCTCCAGACTGACAAATGACATCAGCTGCCTGATGGCCACAGAGCTCTGAGTCTCCACAGTGCTGTTTGCCTCCGCAGCACCCTCTGGCTCCGCAGCACCCTCTGCCTCCGCAGCACCCTCTGGTAGAGGCTGGAAAACAAGTGCCATGGGCTGCAGTAAGCAGCAGGTGGGGCTGAGCCAGACCACTCCGCTCGTGGCTCTACCACCTCATGAAACCAGGAAGCAGCTGAGATGGGACCTGGGTGCAAGCCAAGTACAGGTATGTCCCTGCCAATGCTTGAGCATGGGTCCAAGCCCACCCACAGATGAGACACAGGCTCCAACTGTACATCCTACACGCCAGCTTGCAGGAGGAAGCGGGGTACACCAGGTGCTCGGGGCCGGCAGAGACCCCCAAGGGTTCCATTGTGCAGCCTGGGCCTGTTCGCTGCTGCCCGAGGAACATGCCAGAAGCCTGATGCCTGGGACAGGGCAGGTTCTCTGTGACAAACCAGGAGTCCAGCTGCAAGCAAAACTCCACCAACAGGAAAATAAGGACTTGGGAAGCGCTCGGCGCAACTCTCCTGTTCTGGGTGGTGCTTAGTTTCATCTCCTGCACTCATCAGCTGAGGAGCTCAGCTGGCACACTCTTCTCCACAGGCACCTTCCTGAAGAAGGCAGCCAAGATGGTTTCCTGTCTTCCAGCAGTGAGGAGCTGGTGTTTAACCTCAGAGGTGCCACTGTCCAAAAGGAACCTTGGCCCTGGGCTTCTGACCCCCTGTTTATAGATGAGGGCTTTGTGGTTGCTCTGGAAGTTCAAGAGGTGAAGACATGCTTTGTGCTACGGCCTTGGCCTCAGCAGAATCTACTAAAAAGATTTATGGGGCATCTCCCCAGGAGATAAGGTACTGGGGAGGGCAGAGTCTTCTCATCTTTCGATGCTTTTTGTGGTCTCTACGTTTCCAAACCCAGCAAAGCTTCACCAAGCACGTGTTCCCAAAGATGCTGACAGCACTTTCCTAGGCCTGTGGTGTCCCACAGAGGTTACATGTGCGTGCGTGCTGAGGGTGGTGAGGCCTTGGCACAGGGTGCCCAAGGGGCTGTGGAAGCCCCATCCCTGGCAGGGTTCAAGGCCAGGTTGGAAGGGGCTTTGGGCAGCCTGGGCTACCAAGGGTGTCCCAGCCCATGACAGGGGGTGGGATTTGATCTTTACAGACCCTTCCAACCCAAAGCCTTCTGGGATTCCAACTTCTCCCTCCCCACAGGCCCGCGTCCAGCTGCTGGCCCTGCTGCCAAGCCCGCTCTCCGGGCAGCAGAAGGAAGGCTGGCATGAGCACGGGCCTTCTGCAGTAAGCTGGGGGAGGCAATGCTGGTGAGAGGTGTAGAAAAACACCTACCTCTGTTTCCAGGGTGTCATTTGCATCTGGTGGCTGTGGGACAGAATCCCCCACCGCTGACAGGGCTTCAAATAGTTCCTCCACACTCCCATCCCCGAGGATGCTCTCTGAAGGCACTGGGCACTCCAGCTGAGCTCCCTCCTCCTTTGGTGGTTTGGCTTTTGTGAAATATTTTGGTGTTGGAGGAGTTAACCTGGAAAACAACAAAGCTTTGATCGTGGAGCTGCAGTGGGAAGGAAGGAAGGCAGCAGGAGCAGCTCCTCGGCAGGATGCAGCCCTGCGGTGGGAGCTCAGCAGCTCCATAAGCAGGACAGAGCAGGTCAGTGCTTGGGGACGATGCCGGTATAGCGGCGGTGCCGGCAGCCGGGTGCAAGGAGCAGCAGAAGGGGACAGGGATGAACACCTCACCGGGGTGGGGAGCATGGCAGCAGAGGGAGACACACACGAACCCTGCAGCAAGCACAGACCGCGGCGCAAAGGGACAGAGCCAGGCAGCCATGGGCTGTACAGACCCAGCAGCACCCTCCCAAAAGCACCTGCCACCCCAGACCGTGCCTTCCCCACCTGCAGAGCCACGGCGAGAAGTTCTGTGGCTCAGCCAGACACTGATGCAGAACATCTCCCCAAGAGTGACCCACAGCCGCGGGTCGGCATGAGCAAGCAGCGATGCTGGCAGCTTTCTCTACGTGTAACAAGGCAGGATGGAGCCAGAGCTGGAATGGAGCTGGGGCTGGGATGGGTTGGAGCCTCTAGCCTGCTGTGCCTCAACTGGACAGAGCCCAGCACCGCACGGGGCACCCAGGTACCTCAGCTGCCTTCGGGCAGCCTGACTTCTTCTGGGTGAGAAGGGAGGTGCCTGTGCCAATGGGGCACACGCACCGGGAGCACCTGGAAACTCTCCAGTCACACACCGGTCTGGCCACCATTCTGTCCATCTCACTGTCAACAGCCCTGACGGTTGATTCCCTCCATGTCAGACCCAGTTAGTTTCATCTGATAATTTACAACACCAACAGTGCTTAACGTGGACCAGAAAAATAGATCTGACATGCTGCCCTTCTGCCGGGCTCTTAATGAGCAATGTGAGGCGTTAATAGCTTGGAGACCGTCTTCATTTCCAGCTCTGCCACAAGGATCACATGGTGTCTCCTGAGGGACCCTGAGAGAGCACATTACCGCTTAATTAACATGCGGAGCAGAAAAGGGAGCTGTCCTAATGGCCGCAGCGCTAAAGAACCAGCAAAGGGGCAATGCCAAACCCTTTGGAGCAGAGGATCCTGCCAGAAGGACACTCACGACCCTCAAGGCAGCAGAGCTGGGTGACTCGGCATCTGCTGGAAGAACCAGCACCTGCGGGCTTGCGTCCAGCAGAGCCAATTGTTCTAGGACTCGGAAGAGCTGCCCCTCAATGGGTAACTTCGCTCCGTTTCCCGGGGCAGTATGGAAAAACCATTGGCTGCTGGAATTCAAAGTGCCCAGAGTCAACTTCTGACCTATGCAAGAGAGGCCACAGCGGGAAGAACCGCTCGAAAACGCCTTTAGAGATGCGCTACAGCACAACTGAGAGATTGCTCTTGGGCTTGGAAAGCACAGGCCAGCACTGGGTGGCCCTGGTGCCCAGGGACGTTGGGACAAGTCCTCCTACTGACACCTACTGCTGCACCCAAAGCCGCAGCAGAACCCGCCGGAACACACAACACACAACGAGCGCCGGAACACACACAACAGCCGCTGTGTGAATGCCATGGCCAGCAGAACACATGAGAACTCAGTTCAAGGTGGCGTTTGCCTCGAGCCATGGAAATCCCCACCTCAAGCTGTGCAGAAGCCCCACTCCCTGGCACCTTCCCTGCCTGAAGTTGGGAGGTGCTTTTTCCACAAGGGAAAGTGAAAGGGATTTGTCAGATGCTACACAAACCATCTCAGGCTTTGCACAGGACAAACGGGACAGCGGACGAAGAGCTTCAAGGAGAGGTGCACGTACCTCAGGTGGCTTGTGGAGTCGTCCACCAGGAACAGCCACTGGTACTGGACGGGCAGCGGGCTGCAGTTGGTCATCCGGATGTGGCGCTCGTGTTCAGTGTCATTCAAGACGCAGCCAAAGTCCAAGGTTGTGGTCTGGATACGGAGATTCGGGAAGAAGACTTCTCCCCGAACAGTGACTTGCTCTTCATGAGGGTGTTCAAGAAACTGTATCTTCAGAGTTCTCTCTGCTTCCCAGCTATTCCAACCCTCTTCATAAGCAGGGTTAAACCCAATGGATAGATTAAGTTCCTTCCCAATCCCCAGCTTCACGGGCTGCAAGAAGATGAAGAGTATTAACCACCGGTATGATGAAGTCCCAAGGTCTGGTGGCACAAAACACCTCAGTGTTCAAAGTGCAACCCCAACGTGGGCTTCTTGCTTCAGCCTTTGTTTTCTTTACAACATGCCCCCGACCATGCAGCACAACTTTCTTCTCTGAGACTCTCAGGCTCACCCCCTTGTGCTCTGCACCCATAATGCAAGAGGGAAATAAATCCTGGCGTGCCCTGACTCTAGAGGAACCCCTTTGTCTTCACACTCAACATGAGCCCTAGGGCACTGTGCCCTCAGCCTGGAGAGGGCTGATCACCTGCATGGCAGCGGTAGCCGTGCTTCCAACACGTCTCTAGCAGAGCCCATGTTTGACACCTCCCACCACCAGCAGCGCAGATGACAAGCGCCTTGGCCTTCCCAAGGGCAGAGCTGCCCTCAAAGAGACCAAGCAGCTCTTCAGGTCACCCAAGGAGGGCTTCCAAGAGACACTTTCACCACACGGTTGGCCCACACCTAGTTGCCTGCTCCTAGTTGTCTTAGAGCCAGGAGGTATTTCCCCAATTGAGCTGGTCTTTTCTCTCCTTTTCAAACCTGATGCTGTTCAGGCCAACTGACTGCCAATTCAATGGAATAACCACCTCTCCCAGAGGGCTTCCCAACGGAAACGCACCCCCACCCCCCTCCCTCTTCAAACCCCACTAGCGGGAAGGTCTGGGGCTGCTCACCTGGTCTGGCAGGGGCTGCTGGGACGCACTGCAGACCCAGAAGGGTTGCTCTACCGTCAGGACGATGCTGAGCGGCAGGGAGGAGGTGTTTTTTAAAGAGAGAGGCTTGTATTGAAGGCTCAGGACATCACTGGGTTGCTAAAGACAAGGGGAAAAAACAGGGAGGGGGGTGAGTCACCGCCCTCCGGTGAAGTTAAGCAGTCCCACCTCTAAAAACATGGTCGCTTTGCTCACAGGGTGCCTCATGGGGGGGTTTGGGGGGGTGAGGAGGGTGTTTGGCATCGCTCGGCCACAGCACCCTGCTCTCCCGCCCCAGTCCCTACACAGGAGGATGGCTGTGTGAGGCCCATGCTGTTCTTGTGGGTCCCACACACCTGGCCATGGGCTCAGCAGCTCTATTTTGCCTCCAGCTCAAGAAAGGCAAAATAGAGCTGGAGAGATGGTCCCCAACCCCACAGGGGAGAAATAATGATCTCAGTGTTGATGGCAATAGCTTGGTCCTGCTCAAACCAATGGCAAAGCCCTGAGGACTTGGAGAAGATGTTTAACTTCCTTCCCTGAAGGCCATCACACCCCTCCGTGGGCTTTCAGTCCTCAGCCATGCTACTAAACACCAGGACCCAACCCAGAGACCTACCTTCTCCACCCGGAAAGACATTGCTCTGGGCGACACTTGCAGGGTGGGAGCAATGAACTCGCACGTGACATCCACTTGCATTATCTGTGTCTTCCCAAACTGGTTCCCCACGATGGCATGACACACCAGCCGCTCCTTCACTACCTGTGGGCAAGAGTCACACGTCACCCACCAAGTGCCAGCAGGGAGCCCAGAAAACACCATGGAATTTGCAAGCCGTGGACACAGAAGGAATTTGATAGCCTGGATAAACCCATGCCATGGGATCTTGGCCATCAACCCTCCACAACTATTACACTGGGGTGAGCTGTTATGGGAATACTGATACAAGTGGAACTGTCAATTCTAATGACCCCTGGGAGCAGCTTCCCCCATGGAGAACATCACTCCCACCATTCCGGCTGCTCGTTTTTCTCCTCCAGGACTGGGCTCTAAGCAAGCCCTCTGCCCATGTTTGTCTGCAGAGGGAAAATAACGCTGCTCCCAGACGCTCCCCTCCCTTCCCAGGACATTGGTTTTACTCCCTGCTTCCCCCAGAGAAATTACCTCGCGGTTTCTCAATCCACTCCCTGCCTCTGCTCCTAGGCTAAGCCTAACTTATTTTCTCTGCCCTTCCTTCCCTGTAACCCACCGTTTGCCCCTATTCCTTCAGCCCCTATTTTGGTATGGGCAAGTTGGCTTGATGGTAGCTATAGAAACACCCCAAAAAAACCCCTTGGGAACTGATGGTGGCCAGCAAGGAGCGCAACTGGTGCTGACATGGTCACTCGGGGCGTTGAGATATTTTCTCGAAAGCACTTGTTCATCTTCTCAGGGAGAAGTCAAGGGGCTGCAGGAGAAGCCCCAGTGGAGGTGATGCGATGGGGAGCTCAGCACCCGTGGGGGACTTCACCTGAGGAGTGCTGGAGGAGCCTTCCAGAGTCATCTCCATCGTCTGGCCTGGCATCAGCTCCATTGTCAGGGGTTGAAGCTTAAACACGGGACTGGCAGGCCTGGTGTTCTTGGAGGAACCTTTGCCCTTGGTTTGGATGGCAGGGAGACGACCACAACGGGGAAATGGGGGGAAACCTTCCGTTCTCCAATAGAGCCGATGGATGCGTCGTCCTGCGTTCGTTATCTTGAAGTGGTAACAACAGGGATCCAGGCTAGAAGAGAAGCAGAGATGGAAAATGGCTCAGGAACTGCCTCTTCCCAGCACCCACCTGGCTTCAGTGCCCCGCTGGCCTTATCTGACCACCCACCCAGCAACAAATCCACCTCCAAAACCACTGACCCAGCTCAAAGTTACACCAAGAGCCAGACCCTGGTTGCCCCGAAGTTTATCAGCATCCAGCAGCCGGTCTGTTGGCGCAGAGCAAGGAAAAGCTTCACCAAGGACATCAGCATCTCAGTTATTCCCCCTCATCTCTCCCATCCCTTCAGGAGCACCCGACTCCTCATCCCCAACGTATCATCCTTGGGCTGAACACTGAAGCTGGTTTTGTATTGTGGGAAGCCAGATGTGCTGAGAGAACGTGGGATCAAGTGATGCTTCCCCGACACGAGCACAGCAGCAAGACCAGATGGAGCGGCTGAAGGACCAGAGCAACAACAAGAGATGAAGAACTCCAGCTCGATAGAAAGCCAGATTAATATTCCATGGAGATTGAGTCCTTCACATCAAGGAATGCTGACTGCAGGCCAGGCTGCAGGAATTATTTTACCCCCTATAAATCTGAGCATGGCCAGGAAACAAGAAGCTCCTGCAACAGTTGGTGTCTGTCCAAGGGATGGAGGATGAGCTTGCAAACCACGTCTGCTGCATGCAGCAAAAGGCAAGCGCAGCAGCGACAGCAGAGAACAAACCAGCCCTGGCCACAGGCTGCTCAACAACAACGGGCCCGAGCTGGGCAGGAAACGGTTTCTGCTGCCGACAGCAGCGGGGGAAAGCTTGGAGCAGAACCTGCAGCTCTGGGAAAGCCCAACTCATCTGCCATGCTCCCTGGTCCCACCTCAGCTCACCCGGTTGCAGCCCAACCGCTCCACAACCCGCAGGCCAGGAGGCGAAGGGGGGCAGAGGACACGAAACTCGGTAGCCTTGTCCTCTGCCTTGTGTAGCTGAGTTGTGGCCGCATGGAGCACAGGACATGCTGGACAAGTGTCCCTACTGACGTGGATGGCTTGTGGGTGCATATTTGCACCCCTAAAATCTATTCTAAATGCTTAAGGTAGGATTAACCTGCTGGCTCTAACCAAAGGTTAGGGTATGGGAGAACTGGGGACCCTCTTTGGCCAGGGAAAGGAACAGGCACCTGGAGAAGGTGATTCCTTCTCCCAGGAATGCTCCAAGAGGTCTCAAACACTTTGAAAAACCTTATTTCCCTCCCCTGTTTGCAAGAACCTGCCAGGTTCAGACACACACGGTAGGATCAAACCAATCCCCTTCTCTGAGCTAAGCTCTTGCCATTAACCCTCTCCCTTTATGCCACCCAACCTCAGGAGACTTCTCCTCTGCTCCCTTTCAGGGCCGGTCCTGCAGCCACCATGGCTGCTCCGTGCTGTGGCAGCTGGCAGAAGAGACAGCAAGGAAAACAGGCAGGAGAAGGGAGGAAAGAGTATCCACATCTGATAGAGAGCAGCCTGGCAGGGGACAGGAGAGAGACAGCAAGCTCAGAGATGATACAGGGGAAAGACAAATTCTGCTGCTCCTCCCGGACTCCCTGGGGCAGAAGGGAAACCAAACAGCGCTGGTAATTTAGTCAAGGAGTTGCTAACAAGCTACTGCCAAGGTTCTCTGCTGCTGCCAGACGATACTCCACAGCCAGTGAAGAAGACAGCAATGCTACTGCAAAAAGTACTGCGCACTGTGTTTCTACTTGTAACGTCACATTTCCCAGCTGGAGGCTTCTGGAACCTGCTGTTTTCTTCCAAATCTTTACTCCATCAAGCCAGAAAATACATGGATTCTAACCCAGGGCAAGTCGGGAATGATTTCCCAACTGGTGTCTGGCTCAGTGGCTTTCTGAGGGAATCTAACAACTTGAAAAACGCCCAGAAAACATTTCTAAAGGAGTTCCTGGGGCTTCAGTGGCACCGAGACAGGACTTGGAGTGCTGGAGGAGAACCAGCCCCAAGGATTTCAGCAGAACTCCTCCTTGCTGGGCCCACGGCAGAGCCCGGAGCAGAGAGATAACTTACCTGAAGTGGGGGCCCAAGTTGAGCTCTGGAGCAAGCGGTTTGTCCGTGATGATGGTGGTGCCAATGCCAAAAGCCTGGATGAGGACGCTGTAGCTGTGGCTGTTCTCTATGGACACGGTCACCTTGTCCTTGAATTGTTCGATGTCATCCAAGTTTGCAATGACAGCCACAGCCATGTCGGTCTCGGGGGGGATCACTCCTTTACTGGGCTCAATCCTGCAGCGCGAGCGTTTGCCAGCCTGTAAGACACGGCAGACGCTAAGTGAGCACGGACACCACGGACCCTGCTCTCTTCTGGGGTGCAGGAGAAAGGACTAAAGACATGAGGGTAAATCCATAAAGGCTTCGTTTCCCTAAATCCAAGCGTCTGGAAACAGCAACTACACTGGTGCTTGTATTGCACCCTCCTGTAACAGATCCACTTCCTTAACCCTGCTTTGCCCAGCCCAAGGGATACTCATCCTCGGGAAAAGCTTTATTCCTCCCCAGCCTCCCCCTGGGAGAGCACACCAAGGCAAGCTGCATCTCTCCTGGCTTCCCCACCGACGGGTTTGCACAAAGGCTCGAGGCCAGGACTGCTCAAACCCCACTGCAGCAGCTATGTAGCCGGGGGATCTGGCCTAGAGCCTGAAGGATAAACTCTGCCAAACAGGTTGAGTAAAATCCTGGTGCCCAAAGTCTTCTTTCCCCAAGAGTTGGGCAGTGCTTCCCAACAGCCCCCCCAGGACTGAAGCACTCCATTCCCACTGATCATCAGCCGCAGTGAGGTGTCCTGGCGCTCTCTGCTTTGGGAAATCCAGCTCTGAATGTTTACAGAGAGGCAGTGAAGAAACAAGCAGGAAGAAACCTGCCAGCTGTGCCCCGTGGGCATGGCCCCAGCTTCCTCTCTCTTCCTCTCTCTTCCTCTCGTTTTTCCCACATTGCCCTTTACAGATGGGGCGATCAGGGTGCTAGACCCTCCAGTCCTCCTAAAACCACATTCACAGGGAGCAAGCTGGCAGCAGAGCAATGGTCTCCATCACCAGGAGGAGCTTGAAACAAACACAGAGAGAGTAGGGAGATGGTCAGGAAACCCGTGCTCCTTTCAGGAGAAAAAGGCTATGGGCTTCTCTTCATCTCAGAGCTCCAAATACACAGCTCAGAGCAAAACACCTCCCACAATGTAAAGCCAGAACTTGTGAAAAGGACCTAGGATCAATTTCTGCTCAACCATCCAGGAAAACTCCCTGCCTTAGTGAGCGGTCCCCCAGTGCTGGGCTCCTCTTGCTGCGCTGCGGTGGAATACCTTGCTGCTCTCTCAGATAGCAAAATGGAAACATCACGTACAAAAATCAAGTCCCAGGCTGCTATGGAGCCATCATTTCTGTTGGGAAATATCCCCACAGATACTTACCACCTCTGCCCGGAAGGATGCAGGGATAAGACTCTGGTTGGAAAGGTAGAGAGTGCGGGAAGCGTCTGCCAGAACGTGGATATTGCCAAAATCAATCTTGCTGGGATACACGTGGACAACTGGTCCCTCTCCAATGGCCTTCAAGCTGATGGTCTGCTCCAGGTAGGGAAGATTATAAAAAACAAAGACAAGGGAAAGTTTAAAGAAGAGATGGCTCTCAGGGCACTCCTAGACTGGGGGATGATTATGGCTGTTGGACGTTTGCAGTCTTGTAACACCGATGCAGGAGGCCTGGAGCAAGTGTGGGATCTACAGTGATCCCATCAGGAAGCCACAGGCCCCTGTTACTGGGGGATAAGGAAAATCAGCTCCCCACACTTGATTTTCCCCCTTGCTCAGCTCTCCTTCCTCCACCCCATGCCTGCTCCTGCTCCTTTTCTTGCTCCTGCTCCTTTTCCCACTGGATCTTGCCCCAAACTGTCCTCTAGGACTTCCAGACAGCTGTACTTGGCTGGTAACTTCTTCCGCATCCCCCACAAAGCTGCCCCCTGAAAACCCGCGCGAGCCCCCAGCAAAGCAGGCTCTTGGCAGCAGAGATCACGGCCATTGGCTTCCTCTCGGTGCTGCCTCTGTGCACTCCCAGTACTACAGGAACAAGAGATTCATTATTCATTCTGTCCCTCAAGCAGGATTGTTTTTCTCTCCAGAGTCTGAGACCCTCCAAGTTTTCTTCTTGTAGAGACCATGGTAGGAGGAGGAACACGGTTTCCTGTGCTGAGACACCTTCTCACAGCGCTAAAAACCAGGGAACTTCATCTCCTCTGCTTGGACTTCACCAGTTCCGAATCATAGAACAGTCTGGATTGGAAGGGACCTCAAGGACCAGAGAGCTCCAACACCCTGCCACAGGCAGGGCCAACAACCTCCACGCCTGGAGCTACATAAGGTTGCCCAGGGCCCCATCCAACCTGGCCTTGAACACCCCCAAGGATGGGGCACCCACCCCTTCTCTGGACAGCCTGTTCCAGCCCCTCACCACTCTCTCATTAAAAAACTTCCCCCTAATATCTAATTTAAACCTTCTCTCCTTCAGCTTCACTCCATCCCCCTTGTCCTGACAGTATCTGCCCTTTGGAACAGCTGATTCCCTCCTGTTCCTCTGCTCCCTTCAGGGACAGGAAGGCTGCAATGAAGTCCCCTCAAAGCCTTCTCTTCTCCAGGCTGAACAAGCCCGGCTCCTAAGAACACCTCAACCCTTCAACAGAACCTGAAGGCACAGAACTCCCAGCACTGACAATCGCTGTGCGATTCACCGGAGGGCACGGAGTGGGATTTAACCACAGGAGAAACCAGACTCCCTGATGGAAAACCTTTAACGATGGCCCACTCGAGGAAAAGACACTGACAGCTGTCAGAATCACTAGTCCAGTTCAGGCAGAAGGAGCAGCGTCTGTAAACGCTCGTCTCTTAACAGGGCACTGTGCAAGAGCCAAAAAAACCCCAACAAACCACGTACCAAGGCTGGTACCTCAAAAATGGGAAGCTGAAGCTGTGTGATGATAGATGTTTCATCGCTCTAGGAGGAGGGAGGTAGGGAAAGCTGAGGTCTTGCTGATGCTTGCCCAGAGCTGCCAGGAAGAAGGAGCTGGAGGGAAGAGCTGTGTCTCACCAGCTGCCTTGGCTTCCCCGTGGCAGTGGGGTGGAAGCAGCAAAGGCAGGGCAGAGCCCTCTGGAGGTGGACACAGTAACATCTGGAAGATGCTCAGGCTAGCTGCTTTTAACGAGGGAACGTGCACTAACACAATGAATCCTCACCAAGGAGAAGGCTTATTAAAAAGCCCAACAAAACTCTTCATCTGCTGTCTTCATAAAGGGGGAAAGAAAAACCCTGTTCAACAGCGTGACAGACAATGTGACAGCCATGAAAGGCGAGGAGCTTTGCTCTGGGTAATACTGCTGCACGTACACCCCCCAGCACCACTCTGCCTTTGCTTCTGGGTACCATAACGTCACGGTAGATCCTTTAGGAAAGAAGAGCATCTGTCCCTGGCAGACGGCCGCGGTCCGAGTGACCACCAGTAACCCCAGGTCTGGGTTTTACCAGCTCCTTCCCACAGAGGATGACAGAATACGCCACACCAAAGCTGGCACGCAGCCGCTGCAAGCCCAACACCAAGCGACAGACACCCAGAGGGACTCAACGCAATGCAAGGTGCGGCCGCAGACTCGGTATCCGCGCTGACGGGGTGACTTCAGAGCCAGCTCGCGCTCTGCTCCATCGTGACGCGCTGCAGCCATTCCCCCGGGGTCAGGCTGGCGTCACAGGATCCCTACGGGGAGGATTTGCCACCAGTGTAGCATGTGCAAGTTGATGCTCTGCTAGCCCAGAAACCTTCAGATGAATCCACCACTGTGCTTAGGCTATAGGAAACAGGGAGAATGCCGCCCCACGGCTAGAAACTCCCACCCCTGCGCTCAGTACACCCAGGGAAGCCTCTACCGGCGCTCGCGGCAAGGGAGCGCAAATGCTGCATGTTAAAGACCGACTGCACGGGCTTGTGGAGCCACTCAACCCCCTGCCAGGGAGAGCTGGGCTCCTCCAGCTGAAGCACAAGGAAAATGAAGATGACGTTCACTTCCAAAGGCAAATACTTTAGGCAAGGTGAAGCTTTGAACCCAGAAGCCGTTAGCTCAAGGGGAAAAGCGTTGCAAGGAACCTGCAGTTAAACAGCAGGCTGGTTCTCGAGGGCAGAAATCCCCCTTCTCCAGGGAAACGCCCCGTCTACGCCCAAGCAACTGGTTTGTCCCGCTTCAGGCTTGCCTGTCTCTCCTATCAGCACAGCCACAAAGGCCAGGCTTGAGATGTTCCCTGGCATCCAGGGATTGAGCAGCATTGTTTCCATCTGTTTTAATGACAGTTTCAATCCCCAGCCTGCTTTCAAAAGGCCAGCCTCCCTTTCGGGTACAGAAAGCTTAAGGTTCCTGTGGCATCCTACTTCATGCTCAGAGAGATGGCAAGACATCCTGAAACAGCCGCTTCCAAAGTTAATATCATTCTAAACTAAAATTTAATTAACTACATTTGTTCTAGATTTCAGCTAGATGAAGCCAGGACACTACACAAGGCATTCTCCTGCCTACATCTTGCTGTCACTGCTGCTGCTGTGGATGCCTGAACGCTAACAGCATCTTTCAGGAGGCTCCAGAAACATCATCAGGAATGCTTCACCATTTCCAAGCCTGTGCTGGAAAAAGGAAGAGTCCCTGCCTTGCAGATGCCAGGGGTGTGGAGATGCACAGGGCTTTACGCAGAGATATGACGGATACTTCTCGACGTGATGGGCCAAGCTCTCAGCGTGGTTTCTCACACAGGGTGTCCCAGTGCCCTCCTGAACAAAAGTTCCTGCTCTGAAGCAGCAGCTCCTGCTCACCTAATCACGCAGCAGAGTCTGAGCTCCAGGGACCATGCTGGGTTGCAGACTGCGCTCGTTATCCCATCTCTCCTATCTGTAATTATGTGCCACATCGGACTCTCAGACTGTCACCTGCCAAGAAGTCCCACCAGCCTTCCTCTCCTCTAGACCTTGGATGTTGCTTGTACCATGAACCCCTTTCTTTGTCCACCCTGGCTGCGTACTGCAGCCCCGGGAAGGATCCCTGGAATTAGGAACCTCGAGGACTCACCAGTGGGGAGTTCTTGTTCCCAAGCACAGCGAGCACAGCAGAAGCAGACTGATGTCCCAACTTCTGGGCTTCCAGCACCAACGGGATACTGACAGAGCTGTAAGGCATGATGATCCCAGAGGGCATGGGGCTGGAGTACAGCACAGCATCACCCTGCTTGTGCTTCTGTAAGAGACAGAATCAAACCCAACTTCAGAGCGACCTCCGACGAAACCTGCACTCCTTAACATCTACCATCAGAACCCAGCTGGGAGACCGGGATGGGCTTCGCATCCCAAGGGGGTCCAAAAGCTGCTGCACCCACACACACACACTCCCATGCCAGCAGCCTCCTCACAGCAGCTTTTCACCACCCACCATAAAATCAACCTAAAGGCTAGAATACAAACCTCTTCCCAAAGTCTATATTCGGGAGGAGGGGGTTCTTCTACACCCAAAGGTTTGCTGAAAACAAGAACCCATCTGAATATAAACCAGCAAGGTCTTACCCCACCCCTTTGTTATTATTTTCCATCCCCTTAATAAACCCTTGGATAATTGTTGAGGGCAGATGCGATGTCAAACCTCAGGAAGGAGCCTGTAGCAGCCTGGAACGTGGCTCTTGTTCACCAGGGTCAGTGGCTGCTTGTATGGGAAGTTTAGGAAGCACCGGCCAAATGTCACAGTGGGGTCCAGCACTTCCAGCCGAGGAGCGATGCATCTAGGCAAAGAGATGTCCCAGAGGGAATTAGAGATACTGAGAGAACGTAGAATTTGTTTCCTCCTTGAATAGGGCACAGTGGAGCGGAACACATTTGTCACTGTCAGACAGACATGTATTACCCCAACAGCAATAAATCGCCTTCAGCTTCCTGTATTCCCTTTGATTCACAGAATCACACAGAATCACAGAATCTTAGGGGTTGGAAGGGACCTCAAGAGATCATCGGGTCCAAGCCCCCTGCCAAAGCAGGCTCCCTATCTCACATATCGTCCACCTCTTGGGAAGGAGGAGCAAACTCACGGTCTCTGCACTGCAGCACCTTGCCAGCACGGCCAAGTGCTCTGGCAGAGTGCCGTGCCCTGTCCAAGAGCTGTCTGAGGGGAACCCTGGCCCCAGGAGGTCTGCAAAGGCCCTCCTGATGGTCCCACAGCAAGCCCTGAGCTCTGGAGGAACCTTCCCACCAAGGATTGGTGCAGTATGGCCCAGTATCTCAGCAGAAACTACTCCCTCCTCTCCAGAAAAGGGGCCTGAAGAGCCTCAACTGCTTGCCCCGGCGACGGAAGGTCCGAGCCAGCCCCTGCCTTACGCAGTGGGTGGTTGTTAAAAAGAAAATCACAGCCCAGGCACTGACCGGACGCCGGAAAAGCACCAGTGAGCTGCATCCTACTGGTATGACACCGACACCCACAGCACAGCGGGATCCAGCCTGGCTGCAGCAGGAATGACTTCCGGCTTAAGTGTGAGAACATTCCTGCTCAAAAGGACCAGAGGGAAGCAGCAAAACCTGAGCTCTCCTCAGCATCAAGGACTCTGTTTCTCCTTCGGAAGATCTTGCTGTTATTTTTCCGGCACCAGGAGAGAGGACACGCCGCGAAGGAAAGCGCCGATACCTGGCTGTGAGGAGCAGCCCCAGCACTTCCTTGCCGACACCGTCCACATCCACCACCAGCGCCAGCCTGTACTTCTTCACGGTGTTGGAGCACAGGGTGACCTGGTGACAGAGAAGACCGTCAAAGACCTTCACCAAACCCAAAAACTATCGTTCCGTGTGTGGCGTCCCCTGATTCTCCTTCCATGGTAAGGAGAAGGATTTTCCCCTAATCCTTGTGCTGGTCCATGTGGAGAGCAGAGTCTGAGAGCACTAAAGGTCTCCTGACAGCATCTGCTTGGTTCAACACCCCGTGTGGTTAACAGGGTGTGTGTAAGATGAATTAAAGCCTAATCAGACAACTGCTCTGCTCACCACTGTATTAAAATTAATCTCGGTTCTAATCTCAGCTACAACAGCATAAATCCCGGGGCAATGCGCTGCCTCAAACCCAGCGAGTTCAGCTTTACAGCCAGGGCCAAACGCAAAGAGCCCCAGAAGTTGGGTGCAGGTCACGCCTGGCAGAGCTGCTTCAGCCCCCCCTAGGGATGGCTGCAGTGAATGCAGCTCCTTTGTTCACCGGGAGAGGGGAAACAAGTCCGGGAAGAAAAGCAAACTGCTTTACACAAGGGCATCTCTCTAACGGCCACCCGCTGTCCTCATCCTTCCTCTGCCCACAGTTAAGCCAAAGCCACAGCTCCACGCAGCGCTCAAGCACACACGTGGCTTCCGCGCCTGACCGTAGGGCACAGGATGCTCAGCGGATGGTTCTGGAAACAAACCGATGCCCCTTCACAAACACCCCAGACCAACCCAGACAACAGAAGTGCATCTATCTCCCTCCCATCACTAAAGCCCCCCCGGACCCTCCCCACCAGTGAAGCTTCAGCTCCATCTGCTGAAGCACGGCCGGACGGATTCTCCCCACACCTTGATATTCCTGGATCCCAGGGCGCGGATGGTCCCGCTGCAAGGCTCGATGGTAAATTCGGCCGGCCTGATGGAACCTTCAACTCCCCATCTCCAGGGCTCAGGATCGTCGTTCAACAGCCAAGCAGCACTGGTAACGCTGGGCCTTCCTGAGCCGTCCCCGGGGATGCGAAGGTGGAAAGTCATGGGCACCAAGGAGGTGTTTTTGAGGCGACACGACAAGGTGTGAGGGAAGCCTGGGGAAGAGACACACAGAGGGATTTATGCCCCCGTTATCCCACCATTCCTGGGGTGAACAGCCCCTCACGGTAAAACTGCGCCTGGAGTTTGGCTCTCTTCAATCTGAACTGCAGCTAATTGAGAAGCCCAGCAAGGAATTAATGGCATGGACGCTCTGTGCCAGGGTGGTGATGGAGATCCCTCCTTGGCAGCTCTGATGCCCAAAGCCATCAGTTTTTCTCTCTCAGCTGCCCCGACACCGGCACCAGTTACATCTCTCATAGGAGCGAGCAGCCAGACAGAGCATTTACTCTGAGAATCGGATCCATAAAACTCCCCATGAACACCCCCCGTGGTTTGCAATACGGAAGAGCAGGTTGGCACCAAGGAGAAGCTGCAGTAAAAGCAGGGATGGATGAAATGGGGAGCTACAGCCCGATGCAAAGCCCTCTGATGCAGTTTTGTTAGCTGGATCCTTACGGCATCTCCTGTTTCAGGGCGACCAGATGGAGCACATGAAGGTTTGCAGCCCACTTGGCAGGAGCTGAGCCTGACACTGGCTGAGAAATCAGCAGAAGCCGTGTCTCACCTTCCCTAACGAACGGGGACATCTGATTACTGCTCAGAAAGCTCTGACACCAGCTTTCCCTGCCCTACCAGTGGCATAACCCTACTCAGTGGGGATGTTCTGCAGAGGCAGGAGACCAGCCAAGGAGAAGACATCTGGTTTGGCTGGCCCATCACGATAATGGCCCTTCCATCAATCCACAATTGATTTCCCATTAAAAACTTCAGCTCATCTCAGTAAAAAGCCTTTTGTGAGGCAGAGATGGAGAAGCAGAACCTGCATTTCAGTGGAGCTCTGGATGCTCAGCCACCAGCGCTGCTGGCACAGCAGAACTGGGCTTTCGGGGTGGGGGGACACAGGGAAGGAGCTCTGCGCAGAGCTATGGCTTGGGCTTATTATGGGGTAGGCAATAACAAGGTGCCCTCCCAGCACTAATTAACATTTCACACTAAGGGTCAGGGGACTGAATGGCTCCTGTCCTCCCAACATTTATCCAGAGCAGCTCCAGGCTGGTTCACAGCTCCATCACCCTTCTCCCCCTCCAACGTCTCCCTTTTCCCCCCACCCCAGCGTCGCTCTTCTCCCCCTCCCAGGCATCACCCTTCTTTCCCCCGCCAGCATCACCCTTTTTTCCCCATCTCCCATTCCCAGGGCCTTTCAGGGACTGATACCCTCATGGCCATGCTGCTGCCAAGGGTATCAGTCCTGCTTTGAACACCCTGAAGGCTGCTGCTGCAGAGGAACACACATTCTGGGTGCTCTGAGGTTCCAAGCGCCCCGTTTCGGTAACGCATGGACCTCTCGGCCCGCGGTCCAAGCCCAGGGCGCACTCACCGAAGGAGACGTCACCGAAGCAGAGGGAAGGCACATCGAAGTGGAACGTTGGTCCAATGACGCAGCCACTGTGAGGACAGACAGACAAGGCACTGGCTGAGTTAGAGAACTGCAGAGCTTTCAGCTCTCCCTGCTGCTCGGGCGGGTAAGAGCCGGTGTCAGAACCACGGTGGGTTTCAAACCAGCCCCTCACACCCTTGCCCTCGTCCATGGGGACAGGAGGTGGCCAGCAGCTATCAGATGGGGCTTAGGGCACAGTGTCAGGCAGGATAGGGCAAAGCTATGCCCCCAAGTTGGCTCAATGAGGGGCCCCAAACAAGCGATGGCTCCGTGACTCAGTTTCCCCATCTGTAACGCATGGGTAGAGATGCCCACACAAAAGTGGACTCAATGGAGTAACCCCCCTCAGGTTCCCTTCTTCTCAGCTGGAGCCAGCGTTTCCATTGAGTGTATGAGCGTCTTCTCAGGAGATCTGGATCCACACAATTATCAGAATCCTGGGGAGCGCACAGACACCCACTGACCACAACAAGATCAGCAACAATTCTACACAGGAATGTATCAGCTTCTCACTGCTGACACAGCCAAGAACAACACATCTTAAACCAAACACGGGGCCCTGAACCTACCACACCTCCTCTCCTGTCCCTAAAATCAGCTCCAAACTCTGAAACTCGCCATCACTGCCTGAAATCGGCCCTTGGAGCCACACACCATTCATGAATTCACCTCATGGCTGATGCCACCCGAGCCCAGCTCCGCCTCTTAGTTAAATCGGGGAGCACAGCGAATGGTGCCTTCCAGCTTTAGTCCCGTCCCGCACACGAACAGAGCCCAGCATCCCGCAGGAGGGACCCGCCTTCATCCGTGGTGTCCCACTTCCAACATCCCTTTCTAAGCACCAAAGAAACAAGCACTCAAGGCCCTGGGTTTGGATCCCATTTAAAGAACAGTCACCTACGATTTGGGCACCTGGCAGGAGTTTCCTCAACTCTCAGAGTTCCATCAACAGGAGATCCCTGCTGCTGCTGAAGTTCCTCCACAAGGACTTCAGAGGGTCAGACTCAACCTCACAAACCCTAAGAGCTTACTTGGGATGGAGGGAAGGGCACAGACCTGCTATCCATCACAGCACTTGCCAGGTAATGAGTGGGGATCACACTGGGAAAGTGCCAAGGACGAGCCTTGACAGGAGGCTCCCATTCCTCCTGAGCGCGCTGGTATCCAGGCTCGAGTCAAACCCAAGCAGCTGCCCAGAAGGTCCAGGCAAGGAGCCAACCCAGAGCTCTGTGCCCCACAGCCGGTAACAGTGCAGCTTGCAAGGACTGGGGGGAAACGCGGATGTTTTGGGAACGATCACATCTTATGGCAGCATTAGTGGACTTGGGGGTTCTTGCTGAGTGGGAAGGATAACAAAGAACTGCTCAAACACTCATCCTCGTTCCCTTCTTCATAGCCCAGTGTCCCACCAGTTAGCTCACATCCAACTGGGAGTTGTTCTCCGCATGGGACTAAATCCAGCGCTCAAAGCCTCCCGAGGAGTGGGGCGCTCAGCTCAAGCGGATGGGTGGGTGTCTTGAAGCTCCAGTTGGTCACACCGACTCCCCGCTCTCTCTTCAAGCAATAAACTTCTTGTTCTGTTTTTACCTGTTTCTCTTGCCTCACCGGCAAAACCCACTGCAGATTCCTTTCATTTCGTGGCTACCTTGATCTAGCAGGAGGCTGCTGGCCGAGAAGGCACAGCCAGCCCCACAGCTTGCCTGCCTACGCCACACTATCCCACCAGCCCATGGTTATGACCCACTGGGACAAGTTTATCCACTACTGAGAGCCTGAGAAAGGAGCTTTGACTCTCTTAGCAGCCTTTTCTCTTTCCCCCCTCAGCTCGGTGCAGATTCTCTTCTGCACCAGCACTGGCCCACGGGATGATGCCTGAGTTCTTGCTGCAGAGAGCTCCCAGGCTCCTGCATCGGCGCTTTTCCAGCTGCAGGAAGGAGGCAGCACAGCACTCGCTGCACAGGAGCTGGGAGGACACCCTGTCCCAACACAGGAGTGCGAGGGATGACACTGAGCCTGCTGCTACCCAGGTTGGGTGGATTCTTAACACAGGATTATAAAACACAAAATCACCCAGGCTGGCCTGTTGCTCAAGGGTCTCCAAAGTGCTTTTGGCCTTGCTGTGCCTTCACGTGGGACATCACAGACCCATCCCAGACCCATCTACAGCCCATCACACGCCTGCCGCAACCCAAGGGGGAAGGAGCTACCAGCTCCTGGTACCCACCCTGGGCAGCAGGCATCTCCACACCTTTCCTGTACAAGCTCCAGTTAAACTTTTCCCAACATGGGTAGTCACTTAGAGCCCCAGGATCATCACACTGGGGTGTTAAAGGGTCACGATAGGAACCTGTTGCTGCCAAACTCCGTGCCAAGAGTGTCCTGGAAAGCTCCACCAAGAAGGCCAAGGTGCTTCCCACAGGCACCCAAGTCTTTCAGAGTTAAACAGGGTATATTGAGGGTGTAGGAAGGAAGGAAGGTCATCACTCCTGGGTTGCAAGGTTCAAACTGGAGCCAAGGTTAAAGGGTCTCAGCTCTTAAACCAGCATCCCCACGCCAAGACCTCCCACAACACCTTTTTCTCTCTGCTTCGCCAGAAAATGAGGCACGTGGGAGATGACTACCCAGAGAGAACTCCAGATGTGCCCACCAAGCTCCTGTAACCTCCCCACTCACCTGATAGTCAAGGTCACGGGATCTGGGGATCCATTCACATTGAACTTGAATTCTTCTGTGAACTGCCCCAGGATGGTGGAACTGAAGGAGATCTGGATGACCTGGAGATTGTCTGGCAAAATCTCCCCCTCGCTGGGGAGAAAGGTGAAGCAGGAGCCCAGAGCTGTAGCTGGAGGAACCAAGCTGAAGACAGCTCGGATGAGTCCTTTGTTAAACAGCACCACCTGCAGCAGCAGAAGGCAAAATGGAAATGCAGGACATTTCCTTTAGAGAGGACCCATTTGCTTTCTAATTCAACAATGAACACCTGGAAGGCAGAAGTCAAAGGAAATACAACGGGACAAGTTCTGCCTTTGGGTTTTTTCCAGGCAAAGCGGTGATAACTCCATAGAACCTCTGCCTTTGTCCAGCTGGCACAGAGCTGCCCTGCTCACAACTGCTGAGCTGCCAGAAATCCCACAAGGAGCCACCAGGCTCCAGCCCAAGCCCTGCTAGCTCTCACAGCTCACCTCGTACTTGTGTGCCGCTCCCATGAAGACATCCCCGATGTCCAGATGCTCAAAGCTGGAGCGCAGCCGAGGCCCTATGCCTTCCCCTTGGATGCACAGGGGCAGCCTGGTCTCACGGCCTGGGGAGAGAATTCAATGTCAGAACATCAATTCCCTCTGATCCCGAATTTTTCAGGCTCTAGCCTCTGACTTGGGGCTGGCAAGGATCAGCCCAGGAAGATACAGGGAAAGGTACAGGACCCTTCCCTTGGCAGATATGCCTTTGGGCTGCTTTCTCCTTTCTGACCAACTCCTTGGGCTGCTTTCTAATTGAGCCATCACTTTGCACCCTGAAACAATCACACAATCATTAAGGCTGGAAAACACCTCCAAGATCATCCAGCCCAACCATCCCCCCACCACCTCTATTACTCACTAAACCATGTCCCTAAGGACCTCATCCAACCTTTCCTGAGGGACGGTGACTCCACCACCTCCCTGGGCAGCCCCTTCCAATGCCCAACCGCTCTTTCGGAGAAGAAATTTCTCCTCCTTTCTAACCCGAACCTCCCCTGGCACAACTTGCAGCCATTCCCTCTCGTCCTGTCGCTACTTAGCTGTGAGAAGAGGCTGAGCCCCAGCTCCCCACAGCCTCCTTTCAGGGAGCTAGAGAGAGCAATAACGTCTCCCCTCAGCCTCCTCTTCTCCAGGCTGAACGCCCCCAGCTCCCTCAGCCGCTCCTCAGAGGATTTGCCCTCCAGCCCCTTCCCCAGCCCCACTGCCCTTCTCTAGACATGCTCCAGGACCTCCATGTCCTTCTTGGAGTCAGGTGCCCAAACTGAACACAGGATTTGGGGTGATGCTGAGTTTCCAACGCCACCTCTGAATCTCGTCCCATGTGCTAAGATGAGCTTTGAAATCCACTCAAGGAAGGTGTAAAGCTCAGGAAAACACAACCCAAGACAAAAATCTGCTGTTTATACTGATGCAGCTCAGCACCACCTGCACCCAACATACAGCTCCACACCTGGGTGCTCCAGGGCTCGCCACCTGCAGCAGCATCTAACCACCACAGGGCTTTAGGATGTCTAGGGAGAAGCAACTCCCCAAATTCCCACCATGATACCTCAGCCAGGCTCCTCCCCACCACGGGAAAGAGCAGGAGGGGAGAGGAGCCGTACCTGAGATGTCGCAGTAGAACTTTTGTTGATAGACTCTGGCTTCTCGAGGCTTAAAGGTCACACTGATTTCAGCCGAACAATTTGGCCAAATCTCTCCCTCCTAAAACAGAAGCAGACAGCAAACCATTTATCTTCAAACGTCACATCCCTTCGTTCCATCCGTGGCCCCACGAGCCGATATTCAGAGCACCAGGGAAGAGCAAAGAGCCAGTAACACTGATCAACAATATTTATAAGGGAGTTTGGAAGCAGCTATGAAAAACTTTCCCAGTCCCTGACCTTTACTGGCACCTGGGAGAGGCATTTTGTTAAATTTGGGCTATAACGGAGCAACCAGCCCGGCTCACACTCCAGCGAGTCCAGCAGGATCGCTTCAGAGGTGCCGGCCAGTCACGGACTCACAGACCGTCAGGAGCTGGAAGGGACCTCGAAAGCTCATCCAGTCCCACCCCCTGCCAGAGCAGGCTCACCCAGAGTCAATCCCACAGGAACGCATCCAGGGGGGCTTCAGTGTCTCTAGAGAAGGAGACTCCCCAGCCTCTCTGGGCAGCCTGTCCCAGGGCTCCATCACCCTCACAGTGACAAAGTTCCTCCTGACATTCCCATGGAACTTCCTCTGCTCCAGCTGCACCCGCTGCCCCTTGTCCTGTCACTGCCATCCCTGAGCAGAGCCTGGCTCCAGCCTCCTGACTCTCGCCCTTTGCATATTTATAGACACTAATGAGGTCACCCCTCAGTCTCCTCTTCTCCAGGCTACAGAGGCCCAGCTTCCTCAGCCTCTCCTCATAAGGAAGGGGTTCCACTTCATCATCTCTGTAGCCCTGTGCTGGGCTCTTCCAAGGAGTTCTATCTCCTTCTTGAGCTGAGGAGCCCAGAACTGGACACAACATTCCAGGCATGGTATCACCAGGGCAGAGTAGAGGGAGAGAAGGACCTCTCTTGACCTCCTAACCACCCCCCTTCTAATACACCCCAGGATGCCATTGGCCTTCTTAGCCACGAGGGCACATTGCTGGTCATGCTCATATTGCTGTCCCCCAGGACCCCCAGGTCCCTCTCACCTACGCAGCTCCTCAACAGGCCAGTCCCAAACCTATACTGCTACCTGGGGTTGTTCTTCCCTAGATGCCTGCCCAAACCCCACAAAGCCTTTCCCAGACTACCAGCCCTCCATCAGCTTCCTAACTCCTGCAAGCAAGGATTTCCTCTAGCCACTTGTCACAAGGGGTTGATTATTTCTGCAGGGTGCTCTCAGGCACCATGGGCGACAGGTGGGAAGAGAGAAGCCACTTTTGGCCTGAAAGGTCTATCCCAGCTTTTAGGGAGCCTCTCCAGCACATTCAGGTAGCAAGAAGTGTCTCTGCCTGAGCTAAAGGCTCATCACCAGAGAGAAGGCTAATGGAAGTCAGTGGAATTTTAGATTCTCCAGTTGATAAAGGAGAAAATCTTTACTATGGTTTGACATCCAGACAGCCCCATGTCGGGGGAGCAGACAGACACGAGCAAAACTCTGGAGCAAAATTGATTGTTCCATAAAGAACAGAATTCATGGAAATCAAAAGGTTGCTGATGCTGGCAGAGACACAAGGGGGGACAATCAGGTAGTAGCCCACTTGTAGTCAGCCCTGGAGCAAACTCCGTAACATCAGTGCAGATGTCTAGGAGAGGTGTCCACTCCAAAGGACCTGGCTACTCTTCACATCCACTCGTCACTATGGGAAGTACCAGGACTCGGTTCTGTGGGCAGATGGATTTCTGGGCCTCACCTTAATGCCCCTCAGGAGCGCGTTAAGCCCGTTGTGGAGGCCTAGTCCTACTGTCACTAAGCAGGAGCCCTGGGTGACACCCCACAACCAGCTCTGGTGCAGCGCAGGATGCTCCAAACGCCCGGCTGATCAGGTCCCACTCTCTACAAGCTCCCTACTGCTCTGACATGATCTCTTGGTCACATCATGCTGCCCCCAGCTGCACTGGTGTGAAACTGCAGCTCTGCATTGGTGACTCCCAACCTTACACGGGTGATAAGAAAACACCATCCCCCTCCCTAAAACAAAGCAGCTTCACCTTTTCTCATGCCAGACCAGGCACACCCTCGGAGTTGGGGCTCGGGGGGGATTAAACCACGAGCTTTGGCTCGCTTAAATGGAAGAGCAAGATAACTAAGCACGCTGCTGTACCTAGGTGTGACAGAGGTCAAAAAGCCTGCCTGAACCTGCTGGTCTCACGTGCAAGCTCCTGATGGCACCAGAACAGAGGTTCAGGGCTGGCACAAGCCCAGGGTAGGTGAGGACTGGTATTTCTGTGATTAAACAGGGGCTGAATTTGCCCTCCTTCCCACAGAGGAGCGCTTCGCTCTTCGGGTCAGCATCCCAACTGACACGGTCCCACACCCTGCGTTAACCCTGTGCAAGGTGTGCCTTTACATATAAGGCTACATCCCTCTGAACGTGCTCAGGACACTTAGGCAGCTCTTCATTTATAGCCCTGGGAGCAAAGCCCAGCTTTAGGCTCTCGGTGCCCATCACGAGTTGGGAAACGCTTTTTGCCACCAGCTCTCCCGGCCCCACCAGAAACCCAATGTTTCCTCCAAGCACATCAAGCAGGGATCTGCTGAGTGACCTCATTCAGGGAGGAAGAGGAGGAGGAAGAAGAGAAAGGGAGCTTTCAAAGCTGTCACTTACCGCTGGCTCAATGCTGAAGATCCCGTCGGAGAAAAGCAGGGATTCTCCTTGCACCTTGGCACTCTGGTCGGGGATGCTGCGGGAGAGGAGGCGGGAAAGGTGATCTTGCATCCTGGGCTCTTACACAAGTGAGCAGCCCTCAGGAGAGCGACCTAGCTCAAAGCTGCTCCCACAACTGATGGGGAATCCACCTCCATCCTCAACTGGCTTCTCCTACCCCCAGGATGCTCAGGGGAGGCAGAGGAGGATGAGAAGCACCAGGGCAGCGCATCACCAGGCAGGGCAGCAGCTCCCTGGTCTGGGCTGCAGGTTCCCAGCATCACTGTCTTCTCTTCCCTTTCAGACCCACAGGTGTAAGGAACAACCACATCCCCTCTGCTCCCCACCCCGCCTCCACCAGAGGATCCCAGGGCTCCGGGATTCAGGCACCACAGCATCCCAGTGAAATCAGTGGGTAGGAGCAGAAATACAGAGACCATGAGAAAGGAAGCCTAACATCCCCTGATGAAGACGTCAGGACTGGCACCTCTGAGCCCAAACCCTTCAGCCTGGCCCTGAACCACCTGGTTTTTTCCGTTTCCCCTTCTCCTCAGAGCTCTGACACAGTTAATCTCTCCCTCACTTGGGAGTAGTTGCCAAAATCATCCCGGAGTTGAAGGATGACAAGCCAGAGATGGGAAGGGAGCAGAACTTCCGAGCGGGTGCACTGCTGTCCCCCTTCACGCTCCAGTCCCACAGCCACGAGGAACCAGCAGCTGACAACTCAGGGAGGGGGGAAGCAGACGGCTCCGTATGCAGCACATCGAGGCCGCGGGGTAGAAACCACACGGCGATCGTCACCCGGCTCAATTCAAACACAACTGGAAAGGAAACACAGTCCTGGCCGTTCCTGGCTGCACACAGACAGAGCCTGGGGCGAGTGCCCTCACCAGCACCAAAACTCCTTGCGTTGGCCAGCTCCCCGTAGAGCGCAAGGGCAGACGTTCCTCCACGGCTGACCTGCAACGCTGCGCGTTTAGCGGGGGCTGCCAGCCCGAGATGAGCGACCCTCAACTCAACCTCCATCAGCAGACAGTAATTCCACCCTTACACCCCAGAGAGTCCTGCAGGACAACCCCCTGGATAGAGTTTCCAATGACCCAGGTCTTCTTGGGGCACAAACTGGGGTCCTGTGTTGCTTTCTCCCATGAAAACATCCTCCCTGATCCAAGACCTCAACAGCTCCTCTGACAGCAGCTCAGCGGCCCTGGAGCTACGACCATCCCCAAACATCCTGGGAAGTGTCTAGGACACAAGCTGGCAGGAGATCAAACGTAATTGGGGAAAAATAAGGCTTCTGAGGGGCAGAGCATCACTCAGGGCCCAGTCTGAGACAGGCAGGTGGGGAGAGGTGGCACTTCCCTGGACTATTCCTTTACCAAAAGGAGGTCATGAGGTTTTCTTTTAACACACTGAGCTCACACACAAGTCACACACTGCGCAATTAAAAATAGGTAACAGTGGAAAACTACTTTTGGCCTTCAAGGCATTTCTGACCTAATTCCCTTGACCTTTATTTTTATTTGCTCAGAAGCCCTCACAAAGCCTCCAGTTTGTGGCAGTTTCCTCATCAGCTCCACGGTCACGCTACCTCCTACATCCACCCCACTCTGAGAAGTCACACAAGGATTCCCAAATCACCCAAGCTTTCAAGTGCAATCTCCCACCCCTCATTCCACCTCCCGGGCTCTGAGTGTGTCTCTGCCACCTGAGAGAGGCCTTTCAAAGCTTCCCCAAAGACATCCTTTGAAGATCCAGCCCCATCTCTCACCACCATGAAGACAGAGGGTTCTGAAGCCCAAATGCACTTCCAAGTCCCATGCTGCCCTACCTTCCTTCTCTGCAGACCCTTCCACCTCCAAACTCTCCCCAGGCTCGAAGGAAGGGCAGAAACACCCCGTGCTGGAAACCTGGACAGCCCGAACCTATTCAGGAGATGGCCTCATCCTCCTGGGCCAATGAAGCTTCACAGACTCTCTGCAGCCCAGGAGCCACTGGCTCTCAGCAGTCTGCAGCTCCCACAAACACCAGAGCTCGCTCTCAGAGGAAATCCACTCACTGCAATCAAGCTTTCCTCCCCAAAACATCACCCTCAGCCAGAGGGTGGATGGAACTGGGATGGGAAGCACCGAGCTCCATCACCCTAAAGCCCAGGGACACCCACCCTGATGCTGTGGATGGCTGACTTGTCCTAAAAGCACCAACCCCCCTCGAGGCCAGACGGTAGCGTTCCCCTTGGGCAGGGTACCTAACCAAAGGCATCTTTGAAACGGACCTTCTCTCCCGCTGATCCTCCTCCTCCTGCGTGCCACAAGCCTTCCACTGGAAGCGGGCGATGATGTCACTGCGGTTGTGGATGGCCACGCATCTGCGCTTCGACAGCGTGAGGTAGGTCTTCTCAATGCTCACAGGCTCCTCATCCAGCCGGATGTTGACGTCTACAGCCACTCCATAAAGGTTTGTTTTCATGTTTTCACCTGGAAGAAAGCAAAGGGGACTCTTTACTCCTCTCACTTGCCGATGGAAGTACGAAGAACGCAGCGAGCCTCAGGTCACAGAAGAAAGGGCTACAGCTTTTATTACCCCTCATTCCCAGGGGAGTCCCACCTCAGCCACAGCTCACACGGCGTCTCCTCCAGGCCCACCACAAGTGTCAAGTCTCTCCCAGTCTCTCACTGATCCCCCCCAAAGATGCCTGCAGGGTGTGGGCCAGAAAAGAAGGTGGCACAGGAAGGAGCAAAGCAACAGCCCATGGCAGGATGCGATGCAGACAAGAGCTTCCCCCCACACACACACACGTTACGCTTACAGGACCAAATCCAAGTAGATTGCAAAGGAAGTTCAGCCTTGTTCTGCTTTGAAGGACGCAGACCTGCAGATAGGACACTCACCTGTGTCATAGTGAACTAGCAGGGAACCAGAATGATTGCCAGTCTTCAGCGGGTGGAAGTCCACTGTTACTTGCATGGCCTCACCGATGCCGAGTGTACCGATGGAGCGATCAACAGAGAAAGGGCTGCAACAGAGACACACACACTCATCAGGACTGTGGTGGGAGCTCTGGGGGCTCTTTTGCAGTCTAGTTCCCGGCAGCTCGCTTGTGTGAGGAGCAAACAAGCAGCTGGCAGCAGCAACCCAGAACACAGGGGGTCAGAAACACAGCTGGTGACCCTCGCTCTCCGAAGACCCGAGGGTATGAAATGACTTCATGCCCCCCAGATTCTGCAGCCAGGCTCCAGTCCGGACCATACCATCAGAGAATGGGTTTTGAAGAGCCCAGAGCTGGTAAGAGGTGTTTGCATGCACAGCTTGACCCTGATGTCCCTGGGAATCAGGGTTTTTTCTGCCACCTAGAAACCTGCTACTCCTGAAAGACAGGAGAGAAGGTTTGGAGGGGGGGTTAATAGCTCCTTTTCTTCTGGCATGCTTTTACTACATCCAGCTCTCCGCTTGCTTTGTTGCACAATGTCTGAAGTTTTGCAGGTCCTGATCTCCCAGCGGCACCTTGCAGTCCCCAGCTCCTATACCCTCATCTAGGCACACCAACCCAGGAGTCCCCTTCACACCAGGACCTGCTGAGATCTTGCCCATTACGGCCCTTCAGCAAGAGAGCAACACTAGACCTGTAAGCACTCTGATAATTATCTACCTTGCTATTTAGGGCTTGCTTACTCTCACCAGGGGTCAAGCTTCCCCATCTTGACAGAGTTGGGCTCAAGTTATGTCCCACGAGGATACCAAGGGCCAGCATACTCCTGACATAATGCAGAAAGGCAGCTGACAAGTGACAGAAGCTGGCAAGGCTGTGACACAGGCCCTCAAAGCACCACAGTGGCTTCTCTCCTGCACCCACATGCTCAGTAAACGCAGCGTGCAAGGAGGCTGCACTATACTGCGAGTCCCGGGCTACCTTCATCTTCTAACAGCCAAGCTTTCTTTGGTCTACTGCTGCCTTAATTGGCATCATAAAACCAGTTGACTTTGGGAGAACCTAGTGCATTAAAAGCTACCTCCAGCCCCAAGGCAGACAGCAAAGTTACTGGGGACTGAAATGCCCCACCCTGTCCACCCAGACCTACAGCAGGGAAAACCCCACCAAACCCAAAGGCTTAACCTTTGCACATGCTACTTTTTGGCAGCAGTAGAACAGCCAAAGTCAAGCAGCATAACCATCCCAGCAAACCCAGTCCCTCAGGACAAAGCATCCCAGACTGCACTGAAAAATCCCAGGTACACCCAGCACCTCCCAAGCCCAACCTTCCCTTCCCCCCTTTTCCTGCACCTCAGCCCTAATTTCAGAACCTCGGGTGGTCTTTGTGCATCCCCACACCTCCCTGTAGTGTATGGGTACCACAGGGGATCCCTGAGCGCTCTGCCTTGGAGGATCATCTCCCGAGCTTTCCGAGCTGGGTGGGGACACTCCTAGAGGGATCTAATCCCAGACCGACCCTCTCTGTCCCTGGAGCACGGCAGAGCACAACGTCCATCGCCGCAGGAAAAGGCAGCGCTGCGCCTTGTCTGCTCCCAGACACCATTTTCATCTTAAACCTATTGGAATGACATTTCTCTCTGCCAATGTCACGGAGAAGAAACTCATTCTCCTGCCTGAACCACAAGAGCAATGGGAAGAGACTTACTGGATTTATCCTCTTGGAATTTTTATTCCCAAGTGCTGCGGTTAGGGGCTGGGCACGGCCCTGCTCAGGGAGGGCAGGCACAGAGCACACTGAAGCATGGGCAGTGCTGAGGTGGCTGGCTGGGTTTTTTCATGAAAAAGCAGTCAAATCATGGCCAAAATGCGACCACGTTTTCTGGAAGCTATCGAAGATGCTGAATTGGCCCCACAGATTCACTTACGAGCTCCTCTCTGGAGCAAAAAGCAGAACAGAAAACAGCCAAGTCCTCGCACAAACGACCGGGCAGGGAACATCACCAGGATGTGACCAGATGCACGAGCTGAGCTCTCAGTACTGTGAGGAACAGTTAAGGATGGGAGATGGGCTGCAAAAGCACCCTAATGGGGAGAGCAGAAAGTTCTACGCTTGGTGCCAGGGAAGGGAACCCAGAGAGGGGAGGCAAAGACAAGTGGCACAAGCAGGACAGCAGATTGGGGAACGGTGGCACCTGAGCTGGTTTGTGAATGGGCAAGAGCCTGAGTTTGCTCAGGCCAGAAAAGAGAAGTTGCATCAACTAAACCAGAAGTTCAACCTGCACAGATAAAACATAGAGGATACAGGCCCATCAGCTGGCCTCTACATGCTCAGACGCATCTCTCATTCCCTTCTACCCCACTGCTGTCCTCCTCCTCTCTCACATGTGCCTGTACCTGTGTTGTGGCTTTGCATGGCTGGGTTCTGGTGGAGAAGGGGGAGATCTGCAGGGGTGGCTTCTGCAAGAAGCAGCCAGAAGCTCTCTAAAGCCCCACAGAGCAAACACCAGCCAGCTCAAGTCTGGAGTCGCTGCTGACCAAGGCCAAGCCCATCAGGGATGGTCACAGTGCCTCAGAATCACAGAGGGAAAAAAAACACCAAGAAGCTGCTTTTTGCCCCCAGAGACAGGAGTGAGAAGATGTGAGGAACTGTGCAGACACCAAGGCCAGGGAAGAAGGAGCAGGGAGGGATGATGAGGTGTTTCAGGCACCACAGAGAAAGATTCCCCTGCAGCCTGTGGAGAAGACCATGCTGAAGCAGGCTGTCCCCCTGCAGCTCATGGATGGCAGGGAGCAGAGATCCCATCTATAGCTGTGGAGGACCCCACGCTGGAGTGCCTGGAGACACCTGAAGGACACTGTGACTCTGGGGGAAGCCCATGTCAGAGCAAGCTCCTGGCAGTGAAACTTGCTGCTCTAGAGCTCTAGAAGAAAACCCCACACACACCTTTTGTTGGGCAAATGAAGTGAGGTCCCTTACCTCTGAGTGCTGATGGAGTAGCGGGCCTCCCGGTTACCAACATTACGAACCAGCAGAGTCTTCTGGCTGCTGTACTTGACTGGACAGGTGGAGAAGTTCAGGTGGAGGGGGAAGTCCAGGACCGCCCGGGCACCAATAGCTCGGATCGGCACAATGAACTGTCCCCTGTTTGTGACACAGGTGATCTGGTGGGAGTAATCCTGAGGGGAAGGAACAAATCACGGTACGTTCAGTCCCCGGCGGAAGGAAAACCGCTGCTTCCCACCACTAACAGGAGCCTTTGGGAATGGAACAGCACTTCTTTCTGTAACGACCTTTCCCTCCAGCAGCACCACTGGGACAGGGCTGGTACCCTGCAGAGAGGAAACCCCCCTGCTGATCCAGCTGCCTCCTCAGTGAGCTGGCAGAACCAGACCAAGTCACCTGATAGCTTGATGCCGAAGCACCAGAACAGAGTAATCCCACGGAAGGGATTGCAGCAGATCAAGGACCTGCTTCCAGCACCGCTCCGCACCCGGTTATGCCGCGGCACCAACTCCATCCCAGTGACCCCACTTGAAGCTTGGTGGGGGATGCTCAGGTACACTGTTGGATGGACTTGTCCACCAGCCATTGGTGAAATCACAGAATCACAAGGTTGGAGAAGACCTTTAAGATCATCGAGTCCAACTCTTCCTGTCCTGTGCTAAACCATATCCCTAAGTACCTGATCTGCCCTTTTTTCAAACACACCCAGGGACCGTGACTCAAGCCCCTCCCTGGCAGCCTGTCCCAGGCCCTCACAACTCCTTACCAAGATGACTGTTTTAACATCAGGGGAGGCAGAGATTTCCCATCCCTTTCCACAGCATCTCAAGGACAAGGCTGGGGACACCCACCCTCCGAAAGCTGATCCACCTCCCCAGCGCCGAGCCGGCTCTGCTCCATACCCAAGCTATTCCTGAGAGATTCCTGACAGGTACTGAAGGGCACCAACAATTCCAGCCCTGCCCTCGGCGCAGCCTCTTCCAGCTCCTCCCAGGCCCTGAGAGCTCTCGCTGCACATCTAACCTCTGACTTCCCTTTCACCTCAGCCCAACCCTGGGGGAGGCAGGGGACAGCTCTGCTCTCTCTGCTGCACACTGTGGCACAGACGATGCCTTGCTAACGCCTCTGAAGTTTCTAGAAGTGACTGGGTGCCTTCCTGAAGCTGGTGCTCTCAGGCCCTCAAGCGGGAGGCATGGGGACAGCCCCACCAGAGCCAAGCATGTTATTCCCAGCCCTGGGCTGCTTCAGCAAGGAGCCAGACAGCCATTGCCCTGTCCCCCGCCCCCGGCCGGCTGGGGGGCAGCAGCAGGAAGGTGAATTAAGCCACCAAAATCATTTCACTGCCAGGTTGAACAGCTCCATCTCCAGATGGACGGTGGAGTTAGATGCCCTAACCTTGCCTGCACACGCTCTTTCAGGCTGATGTCTCTGTCATCTACAGAAGTACCACGCTGTGAGTAGCTGCAGACTGCCTGACCACAGCCTAGAGCACTGGAGGAGCTTTAGAGGTGATGTTCAGCTGTCTCACTACTGTGTCCAACATGACACACACAAAGGTGACACCAGGTTTCAAAGGTCCTTGTCTCAGATCCTCTGAATAACAGGCTGCTTTTAAACAGACTTTTGTATTTCTAGTTACTGGAGCAAACCTGTAATTACACAGCAATGGGCAGATACTAGAAACCAACACCTTGAGCGGCCAACCCACCACAAGAAGTAGATTCTTTTGTCTCTGAAGTCAGCAGACGTTAAACATGCCAACACTGAAGGATAAAAACAGTCTGAATTGTCTAAGAGCCTACAGCCTATGACCTTCCCCATGGGAAAAAAACACTTCCCACAGTTCTAGATCCGGCACAACCCTGTGAAACCAACAGTTCCTCCAAACCCCCACCCGATGCCCTGTTCTGAACCTAGCCCTGTACGTTCCCCTGAAGGCACCAACCTCCTGGGACCTCCAGTCTCACCTTGTTCTCCTCAGGGGTAAAAAGGACACGGTAGGTCAAAGCCAGTCCAACTGCTACAGTGCAGGACACACCCTTGGGCTTGACCAACTTGAAATAAGGTGAGTCCTCCAGAGTGACCTTCACCAGCCGAGGAACCTGTGGGAAAGACATGAAACTGCCATCTTGGCACTTGTGGAAACACGAGAAGAGCAGCCTTGGCCGTGCCCTGCTGACATCCTTCCTTAACCACCTTTCCAAAGCACCTTGAGCTCCTACACTTCTCCACTTTTCCCTTCCCAACTTCCTGGGGAAATCACCCCCCGATGCCAGGTTGGGGTTTGTATCCAAGGAAAGGCAGAGACCTTCAGGAGCACCTAACTCTGGATGCGCTGGGGCTCTCCAAAGGGAACGCAGAGCGTCACGTCGTCCGAGGAGACCCCGAGCGGAACCCAATTAAGCTTTGCAGGAGCTTCAAGCAGCACCTAAAGGTCTCCCACTGCTTCTGCTAAGCCAGTGGCTTTCTGCTGCTGTTTCAAAGCCCCTTTCCTGGAGTGCTAACGCTGCTAACTGTAACTTATTCAGGCATCAAGCAGAGAAGCCTCAGCCCCTGCGCTTTGACAGCAAGCTGCACAGAGGCAGCCAAACAGGCTACAAGAGGTGGAGGTGCCCAGACAGAAACCAAGGGTAACCAAGGACCCACCAGGACATTGTCCACCCTGAGGTCTGCAAGGTAAGGACCATACAGCCACCAGTCTGGAGCTCCCAAGAGGAAGGATGCTGACTAGGAAAGCTCCTTTGAGTCAGGTCCCATCAGACTCTGGGGAGGAATGGGAAGGTTTCCACCATCTTGTAAAACCAAGGTGGTGAGACATCTGATTCTGGGTGTGCTGCCTAACCCGCTCTGCTGTACACCACAGGAATTACACTGGTATCTTCCAGCACAGTCCTAAAGCTCCGTGTCCCAGCGCTCACCTTGTCACAGTTCCTCAGAACCAGCGTCGCTTTGCAGACCTCATGGGGGGTGTAGTTCTTAAACACCACCTCTGATGGGAAAGGCCGAATTAAGCTCTGGTCCACGTCCACTGCTGAGGACTGGAGATGAAAGAGAGGAGAGAGAGATTCAGGGGCTGGGACAAAGATTCACAGATGAGAGCCCCACGCTGAACAGGCTCAAGCTAAGAAGCTCTTTTGGGTCTTTCTCCAGGTTTCCTTCTCTAAAACGCAAGGCAGTGCTGATCTGCAGCAGAACCCTGTGGCTGGTGTGGTCACACAGCTCCAGAGCACGCTCTGTGAGAGCCACCAGCACCCACAGAGCAAGGGAAACCTGAGAATTTACACGAGACACCGCAGGAAACAATTCTGGGATGATCTTTACTCTGTGTCCCACACATCCCCAAACATCATCTTCGATGCAGAGCCTAGAAACCAGCGAGAACAGCAGCACCGGAGGAGGTAAGGCCGAAAGGAAAGCAACACAGCAGCTAGAGAAGAGCCAAGTGTTGCGAGCGCTGGGTGGTGACGAGGTTCTGCTTCGTTCTCAGCATTACTGAGCACCTTGAGCAAGACTCCACTGGGTATTTCCTTCTCCCATGAGCTTTAAACAGATTCTTTACCCTATTCTGCTAGTGCAGTGTTATTTAATCCTGCTGCAGAAGCATGGCTGACAACAGGCACCAGCCGCAAACCCTCAGGGAGCAGAGGCATTCCTCAGAGATAAGTCCTCCCCAGCCTTGTCTCCCCTCTTCCAGCTGCACTGTGCCCACCCGAAAGACAGAGGCAGGTCTCCCACTTGCCCCCAGACACCATGGTGACACTGCAGCTGGTAGCTGCAGCTCACTGCCAGTTCTGCCTGCACTCATCTGACACGTTCCCAACCTCCCGTGCTGTCCCAGGCAATCCCTCACCCGTTCCTTAAGGGTCTCTCACTGTCCCCCCCAGTAACCCCCTGTCTGGGCGGTGTCATACCCAGTGGTCCTGCAGAAGCAGCAGCTTTAAGCACCCATCCAAGCAAGTGTTACTCCAGATAAAACACATCCCCCCCACTCTGCCCAGGGGGACTTCCCTGGCAAGACCCTGAAGCCTGCAGCCCTCACACCCTTCTGAAGGCTCACGCTCCTCCTTCCAAGCCAAAGCATTAACAAATCGGCTTCATTAAGCCCTGAGCAGGTACCACAGGGTCTACGGCCTTCCAAGGTCGACTCTGCCACTGCTGAGGGTGTCACGGCCCTGAGGGTTTGCTGTGACTACACCAAGCAAGGAAGCAGGAGGTTAGTTCAGAGGGAGGATGGAAAATGGCAAGCTCCTGCCCTTGTGTCCCACCCCAGCCTTCCCCCAGTACCATCCCTTTGGTGATAGCAACTCAACTCCAGCAGAACTTGGTCGGGGGTTATTAATCCTGGCTTAGCACCAGATGTTGCTTCAACATCGTCCCGGGGGGAAATATGTTTTCCCTTTTCCCCAACAGAAGGAACTCGACCAGCAGCAGCCGTTTCAAAGGACAGCAGGACCTTGTCACCGAGGTATTTAGAGAAGCTGGGGGCAAGCCTGCCACCAGCACACACCTCCTTCAAACATCACATCAAACGGCAAGGAAAAGGGCAGGAAAAGGTCTACCTCATGACGGGAGATTTCACTCGTGTCTAGAGGCGGCAGAATCCGGGGCCGCCTCATCTCCCGGGTGCTGGCCAGCCTCTCTGCCTTGGGGACAGACATCTCCAGGAAGGCAGAGGGTGTCCCCTGAAACACAAAACACCAACAAGAGCTGCAGAAACACCTCTCTTCAGAAAGGCTTTTCTTGTTCAAGCACCACTGATAAACCATTTGTCACCACAGCCACTAGGACAGTCCTAGAAGTCCCCAAAGTTCCCCGCTGAAATATTTAACATCAGTCAATGAATGATGGAGAGCGGAACACGCGCTCTAACCAAGCGGCTCTGTCCCCTGCGCTTCTCCTTCGTCCTCTCATGTGACACGTTTGAGGATTTCTGCTCTTTGGGCATTTGTTTCCCCTTTAGCTTTGCAGGATTCAGGCAGTGACCTTTGAAAGGAGTGGGGAGGAGTCATCAGAAACCCCCTAACTCCATCCTCGCACAATGCTCACAACCAGCCGGCGTGTGGAGATGTCACTGCCGGCTGAATCGCAGGAGAGCAGAAAAGTAGCGCTGTGCTGGGTCCAAGCTTTAGTTATCTTTTTAATTAGCCCTTGTTTTCTCTCTGTTCTGGCCTCACAGCCCTCTCCACAGAAGCATACAGAGATACCTCCTCCATGAGGTTATCTCCAGTAAAGGGAGCCTTGGCCAGCAAAAGGCACATTCATGGATGGGGAGGAGGAACTGCCCCACGTTCATGGATGGGGAGGAGGAACTGCCCCAACTCCACAGCTGCTTCAAGGGCTGGATCTGCGCTCAACCCAGGATGACACTCATGACAGAACTGGTTTGGACCCCATTCTAGCTGGGACTGGACACGTCTCTCAAGTCTTCAGGCAGAGTCTGAGCAGCCCCACCACATCCCCAGCTGCTGGGAGGGCAGGGATGGTCAGAGCAGCGCCTGCAAGGATGCTTCCGTGACAGAAGATACTGCTGCCCTCACCAAGAGGATGGGTAGAAGCACCCCAATGCTTCAGCTACTCCAGTGCACTGCCCAGGACATCCCATTAACTGGGTTCCAGCAGCACATTCAGACAAGACTCTGGACTTTCAGCCCACATTCCATCTCCCACTGCACCTTGATGGCCACCTCCAACACAAGTATGGCAGCAAAGAGATGGGGTGGTGGTGTGTACCTTCACAGTGTGGCTAAACAGGAGGGGCAGGCAGAGGAGGGACACAGGGCAGGTTTCCAGCCTTACCACAGCTCCTATCTGGCCACAGCAGGTACTTACATTTACATACTTCTTCTTTGGAGCTGTTACTACTCTCCGTTGTAATATTGTAGAAAGCTCACTAGATCGACGAACGTTTTTGGTAGCCATGTCTCAGCTAATCTGGAAGGAGCAACAATGGGACTTTGAAAATCCAGGAAGAGGAGCTGACCCCAGGCGACTTTGTGCCCGACCTTATCACCTGCTCAGGGTTATTACACCAACCTCCAGCCCAGGGACCGCGGCTGCCCCGAGCGTGAACAAGATCAGACCAGATCCCTTCCCACTTCGCCAGCCCAACGCCCACCCTCCGTGCCAGGAGCTTTGCTGTGTTTCTAACTAACGCAGCACAGAGTTCAATGCTCTGATGAAGAACTAGAGTCTCCAGGCTCAGTCGGTTGGTTTGAGCTACAGAAATTATCCAGCAAATGTGACTCCTTCCAGGCATGAAATTCCCACAGCCCCCAAGAGCATTTCTCCCGGGAGAACAAGGGCCCTAATTTTCACCTATTAACACTCACACTCGAGGCTCTCTACAGGCATTCGAGGCTGTAACAGCAGAAAGAAAACCATGAAGCCATTAAAGGAACAACAGCAATGAGCTCAAACATGAACACCACGTCTGTGCAGGCAGGGCTGCTAAAGACTTGATCCTAACAGCAGTTCTTCTCCAGCACCCCCCCCCACAAGGAATGCGGGTTGACCGCTCCATGGCCGGCTTTTAGGTCCATGGCCCAGTCGCCAGCCTGACAACCACCTCTCCATCTCCATCACACACAGCGAAGCGCTGCCATTCTGTAGTGGCTCCTGTCAAGATCTGAGCCAAAGCTCATGGAACTCATAGGCAGACACAGGCTATCAGGCTGTTTCCATGGGCAGTATCATACCCTACCCAAAGCAAACGCTTGGACCCACAGCAGCCTGCAGCTAAAAGCACGAGGCGAACAAGTCCGTGCTGCCCAGGGGCTTCAGGCATGTGCACAGCAGCCACGGCTCTGCTGCCACACAAGGATTTGGTCATCTACCCTTGAACCACACACCCAAGCTGGAACATGGGGCACTGCCAGCACCCCTAAAAGCCATCCTCTCTCCCTTTCTGAACCACATCCCAGCTTCTGCGGCATCAATTCACCGTGCACAGCTGTGCTGTGTCCACATCCTGACCACTGCTGTCACCCACAGAGCTCTGCTATCAGCCTCCATCCCCTCCACTCCTGCCCCAGGGCCTGGATGCGGCCACAGCTGCATCCCATGGGGGGGCAGACCTTGGCCTGGGAAGTCTGCTCTGATGGGGAGCACAGCGGGACAGCTGGAGGGGACAGGCCCCGACACAAAACGCTGCCGCCTCCTCTAGCCCGGCACCAGAGCCCCCCCTTCGCTCCTTAGGCAGCCCCTCCCCTGAAATCCCGCCCTCCCTCCCTCCCAAACACAGCGCCTCCTTGCAGGGAAGCCTCCCCGGCAGGAGGGTGAGCACCAGGGCCTGACACAGTTCGGGCGGGACGCAGCTCACACCCAACACCCCCCCACCGGGCACGCTGTGCCAGGCACCCGAACCGCTCCAGCCCCCAGCCCCGGCGCTCCGCCCGCTCCCGCCCCTCCCGAGGCCGCACCTCCGGAACGCGGCCCCCGCCCCAAAAACACGGGCTTGGGCACCGCTATCCCCCCCTCCCGCTCCCGGGGGGGGCTGGGGACACTCACACGCCGGAGCGTGGCTGCCAGCCGGGCTGCTGCCGCTGGCAATGAAGCACCGGACACACACGTTCCCGTGGCAACGGCGGGACGCGAGCGAGGCCCGTGCGGCAGCGCCCGGACAGCCCCGGGCAGAGCTGACCCAGCGCCGCACCTCGCCGGGGAGTTACTACCCGCTCGCTCCTGACCCGGGACCGGGGAAACCGGCGGCACGGGGGCGGGGGAGATGCCGCTTGGTGACAGCTCAGAGCCCAGTTCAACCAGCTCGCTGCCTGGCCGGCATCTCCTGACCCCCAGCCCGGCTCTCCGCACAGCCTGGCACCCACATGCAAACCACAAGCAACGGGCTCTGACACTCAGCGCTCCCCACGTTCTGCTTCCCAGCAGCTCCAGCTCCCTCCAAGTGATGTTAGAGCCTCAAGTGCCTCCTGCCTGCCACACCGTACACTGCAAGCAACTCCTCTTGCAGGAGCGCAGACGGGTGGCTGAATCGTGCTTCACTGAACACACTAAATGCTCCCCCTTCAGCAGCAATAAGGCACCTCTCTCCAGAGTAACCGGTTCATTTGCCTTTCTATTACACTTTGCTGGGAGAGCCAGAGAGGAGATCTGCTAAAAGGGAGAATCAGGATGCTCCTGAACACTTTTCTTCACCTAAATCATCTTGCCCTCTTCAGGCTTAAGTAGCAGGATCACGTTTCTTCCTTAGAAATCACCTGCTTAGCTGCAATTACCATATAAACAGCATCTCACGGGAGCCAGGAAAGGAGAAGCAGAATTCCCAGGACTAAACTCTTGCCCCTTCAGCCCACCACTAAGTGGCTGAGAGCTTTCTAAATCAAGCCTTGCTCCCCAGGAAGCCTCACCTGGCACCTTTATACTCCAGCCCCTCTCGTCTTTTTATCACTTCAGTACTGCCATCCCACAATTTATTGTAAAAGCTCCACCACGGCAGAGATAATTAACAGGAGCCTCGTGTTACACCTTCCCCTTCCTGCTTTTCATAAACTCAAGCTCTCAGCTGGCGGCGAGGCGGGCAAGGCGGACCAGGCTCCCTTCCAAGGGCCTGCCAGAGCTCCACGTGCTGTGAATTTACAGCCACAGCTCCTGCCGTCAGCGCCCCCAGCCCCGGCGCTCCGCCCGCCCCCGCCCCTCTCGAGGCCGCACCTCCGGAACGCGGCCACCGCCCCAAAAACACGGGCTTGGCACCGGAATCTCCCCCCTCCCGCTCCCGGGGGGCGTGGGGATACTCACACGCCGGAGCGTGGCTGCCAGCCGGGCTGCTGCCGTTGGCAATGAAGCACCGGACACACACGTTCCCGTGGCAACGGCGGGACGCGAGCGAGGCCCGTGCGGCAGCGCCCGGACAGCCCCGGGCAGAGCTGACCCAGCGCCGCACCTCGCCGGGGAGTTACTACCCGCTCACTCCTGACCCGGCACCGGGGAAACCGGCGGCACGGGCGTGGGGGAGATGCCGCTTGGTGATAGCTCAGAGCCCAGTTCAACCAGCTCACTGCCTTGCCGGCGTCTCCTGACCCCCGGCCCGGCTCTCCGCACAGCCTGGCACCCACATGCAAACGACAAGCCACAGGCTCTGACACTCGGCGCTCCCCACGTTCTGCTTCCCACCAGCTCCAGCACCCTCCGAGCGATGTTAGAGCCTCAAGTGCCTCCTGCCTGCCCCACCGTGCACTGCAAGCAGCTCCTCTAGCAGGAGCGCGGACAGGTGGCTGAATCGTGCTTCACTATACACAGGAAATCCTCCTCCTTCAGCAGCTATAAGGCACCTCTCTCCAGAGTAACCGGTTCATTTGCCTTTCTATTACACTTTGCTGGGAGAACCAGGATGCTCCTGAACACTTTTCTTCACCTAAATCATCTTGCCCTGTTCAGGCTTAAGTAGCAGGACCACGTTTCTTGCTTAGAAATCACCTGCTTAGCTGTAATTACCATATAAACAGCATCTCACGGGAGCCAGGAAAGGAGATTTTCCAGGACTAATCTATTGCCTCTCCAGCCCGCCACTAAGTGGCTGAGAGCTTTCTAAATCAAGCCTTGCTCCCCAGGAAGCCTCACCTGGCACCTTTATATTCCAGCCCCTCTTGTCTTTTTATCACTTCGGTACTGCCATCCCACAATTTATTGTAAAAGCTCCACCACGGCAGAGATAATTAACAGGAGCCTCGTGTTACACCTTCCCCTTCCTGCTTTTCATAAACTCAAGCTCTCAGCTGGCGGTGAGGTGGGCAAGGCGGACCAGGCTCCCTTCCAAGGGCCTGCCAGAGCTCCACGTGCTGTGAATTTACAGCCACAGCTCCTGCCGTCAGCACTTAGAGCACTATTTTCCCTCCCCCAGCACCTCATCTCTGCTATCTTGGGCTTCCCAACTTGCATCAACCCTTCCCCCCACGATTTACTCTTTTTCCTGCATCGGGACCACGTTTCATTGTGGTTGGCAACACATCAGAGCTTCCACACAGAGAGAGACCTCGGGGTGGAAAAGCAGGAGCCAAAAGGACTATTACCGGGTCCCCAGGTCGGGAGCAAGTGGCCTGAGCGGGGTCAGAGCTGCCTCTGCCGGGCCGAGGAGCACGTTAGCGAAGCGCTGCCATTCTGTAGTGGATCCTGTCAGGATCTGAGCCAAAGCTCATGGAACTCATAGGCAGACACAGGCTATCAGGCTGTTTCCACGGGCAGTATCTCACCCTACCCAAAGCAAACGCTTGGACCCACAGCAGCCTGCAGCTAAAAGCACGAGGTGACAAGTCCGCGCTGCCCAGGGGCTTCAGGCATGTGCACAGCAGCCACGGCTCTGCTGCCACACAAGGATTTGGTCATCTACCCTTGAACCACACACCCAAGCTGGAACATGGGGCACTGCCAGCACCCCTGAAAGCCATCCTCTCTCCCTTTCTGAACCACATCCCAGCTTCTGTGGCATCAATTCACCGTGCACAGCTGTGCTGTGTCCACATCCTGACCACTGCTGTCACCCACAGAGCTCTGCTATCAGCCTCCATCCCCTCCACTCCTGCTCCAGGGCCTGGATGCGGCCACAGCTGCATCCCATGGCGGGGCAGACCTTGGCCTGGGAAGTCTGCTCTGATGGGGAGCACAGCGGGACAGCTGGAGGGGACAGGCCCCGACACAAAATGCTGCCGCCTCCTCTAGCCCGGCACCAGAGCCCCCCCTTGGCTCCTTAGGCAGCCCCTCCCCTGAAATCCCGCCCTCCCTCCCTCCCAAACACAGCGCCTCCTTGCAGGGAAGCCTCCCCGGCAGCAGGGTGAGCACCAGGGCCTGACACAGTTCGGGCGGGACCCAGCTCACACCCCACACCCCCACCCCGGGCACGCTGTGCCAGGCACCCGAACCGCTCCAGCCCCCAGCCCCGGCGCTCCGCCCGCCCCCGCCCCTCCCGAGGCCGCACCTCCGGAATGCGGCCCCCGCCCCAAAAACACGGCGTTGGGCACCGCTATCCCCCCCCTCCCGCTCCCGGGGCCCGCAGGGACACTCACACGCTGGAGCGCGGCCACCAGCCGGGCTGCTGCCGCTGGCAATGAAGCACCGGACACAAACGTTCCCGTGGCAACGGCGGGACGCGAGCGAGGCCCGTGCGGCAGCGCCCGGCCAGCCCCGGGCAGAGCTGACCAAGCGCCGCACCTCGGCGGGGAGTTACTACCCGCTCGCTCCTGACCCGGGACCGGGGAAACCGGCGGCACGGGCGCGGGGGAGATGCTTTGGGCCGGGGGCTCGGCTGGCACAGCAAGCGTGTGCTGAAGCGGCCCCTGCCCACCCTCCCACATTACGTGGGTGCAGCGGGGGAAGGGGCACCCACGGCAGACAGTCCTGCACCAGCTCTGGAACCTGAGTCCTTTCCCACAGCACTTCAGCCCTTCCCCAGCTGTACAGTGAACTCTTTCTGCAAAGCTGGTTAGGAATGACATCCTTAAAAACATGGAATTTAAAAGAGCATTTGGGTTTCAGTGTTCATGTCTCATGGAAACCCAGTCTCCTGAGACAGCAGAGGGATGGTATTGATTCCCTTCCTAATGCAGCTGCCTCGTGCAGAAGGGTTTGAAGAGCCACTCCTGGGTTACACAGACAGCTCCACAGGAGCACTTCAAAAAGCTCAGCCTTTTCATCAGGTCCCTGGCAAAAGGGGTCTGGCCTCCCCAGGAGGAGGGCTTAGAAGCTGGCCAGGAATGTGCTTTGTCTTATTTGCAGTCTCATCATTTCACTGTGTCAGTTCTAGGGAACCTCTTCTGAGCTGATGGGCTCAGAAACTTCAGCTCCATACACGCAACTCCTGACGTGCAGCAGCCCCACTGATGATGCCCAGAGCAGTTTCAGGATGCCAGTGCTGTCAGCAAGTTCAGCCCAGCCCCTGTGCCTTCAAACCAACGGTGTCCTCACACCAGAACACGATACAGCTGTTTCTCAAGGCTTTAGTATTTCCCTCCTCAGCTTCTCTTTTGCTTGTGCTTCCTGCAGGTTTTACAGAGGGGGATTTTAAAAGGATGGGTGAACTGATTCTGTAGGAATTGGGCTCACTCTGTGTAAGGATATTTTTAGCAGAATCCATCTCTCAATCCAATTCTTTGCCATGTACACACGGAGGAAAAATAGATGCCTTTAAGGTATCATTATTAACTTCATTTGATTTCTGGTTCCTTTAGCAGAGATTTAAGTATGCTGGGCCTCTTTTAAGAACATTTTAAAAGATCAACAATTGCAATAATTATTTTTTTTAGTAGAGTGACAAAGAAGCAGCAGTTCAGTTTGCTTTATTTGGTACTAGCCAAATGCTAAATTGTGCCTAGTATCATTACTTGTCCTTTAATCAGGAGTCTTCTGGTTTTTTTAATAGATCTGACTAAAAGACTTGATCCTGCTGCCAGAAAAACTTAGTCTACCCTTCTTTTTATTTAATAAATTCACTGTTATTTTACTGAATAGAAATTATGATATATTTTTCAAGGTATTGCACATGTTCAATAACACTGTTATGATGATAATACAGGATTTCAGAAGTCAATTGCTGTGTTCCGATAGCACAGGTATTATTAATTATTTAAAGATGAATTCAGTTTTATAAGAAAGCCAAAACCAAATATCGATTCAATTTCAACTTTCAACATGCAAACACCTTAGAAGTAAAAAAATATCCTTTTGAAGAACTGGTCAGTTGTAACATATAAAGTAAAATCTATTTTTAGCTGCTTATTTTAATTTTTCAAAGTAAAAACTTATTTTATACTCTATATATTTTTAAAAGTCATTTCAGTAACTTTGATCAGATCAAACTGTCCATTTTCCAAGATTCAAGAGGTGAACTGAAATAGCTCTGTCCTGCTAACGTTGCAGGAAATAAAACTTCAGACCAAGAGACACCCTTACTTCTGGTTTCTCATGGGAAGAGTTTTCACTCCTAAGCAATCAAAAGGTACACACAATCTTCCTGGTTTCAGTTTCAATCATCTACCACTTTGATTGAACTCAGGACAATTTCACATCTGTAAAATGTTTTACAAGTCACTTGTTAAATGCACCTGAGGAATCCCAGGACCCAAATAGGGTTCATGTTAAAGAAATCTATGGACTTGCTCAAGATGGAGGAGTTCCATACCTGCAAAGAAGCAGGACTCCAAGTATTGGCCGTAATCACCATAGTCCTGCTTTGGATAATTTCCCTGTGCAAACACAGAGATTTGAAGACGTGGTATCTTAACACAAAAGATTTCACTCTTTCCCTTTGGACAAGACAATATGCTTACTTGATATAAAGAACACAAACAATATGGCTCAGACCATAAAAGAGAGTGACAGCTGTGCAATTAGTAGCCATAGAACCATAAATGCCCGTGAGAAGCTGGGGAACATGCGCACGCGGCTGGTGCCAATCTGCATATATCACAGTAATTAACAAAAGTCCCTTGTTTGAGTAATGAATGAAACTTAATTTTAAACCAGGAAAGTGAAAATTTAGGAATCCTTGAGTGTCATTTGTTTTGAAATGTGACCACTTCCAATACATCAGTTGAGTATGTTCAGATTTCCAGGGGTCATTCTGCTGCAGTTCTGTTCATAGCGCATGTGTGAAAAATACGGTATTTGGTATCATTGTGCTCACGCTGTCAGAAGACCCAGAAGTTGCCTCTTCTGCTGGCTTGTGTTGCCACAAAACATTGCAAAGGACTACCTAGGTTTTGCTTTCATAAACACTAAACCTTCCAAATTGCACAGGAATCAGTCATGATAGGTGTCTGATGGCTGAAAATGTATCGAATGCAGAAAATGCAAATGCTTTATGATAAATTCATACAGATAAAAGAAATTTATAATGGAGGGAAGTCTCTTGTAGTGGTAGGTTATACTTTAGTATACCAAGAGTGATTCAGTGTTCCTCAGAAGGTAATTTGTGAAATAGTGTTATTCCATATTTGATGCCTAAAAAAGTGAGATACTATACTTGCAGGGCACCACATTACCAGTGCTCAGATCCTTTTAAAACATGAAATTTCACTTTTTGTCTTTCTGATAAGGTAAAATTTACTAAGATAACTGCAGTAACAATTCCAGCGATGACTGGTGTTTACTCTTGTGACACAGGAGTCAGAATAAATGCCAGGGAAAAGATAAAGCTCTGATTTGCAATGTCATCCCACAGGATAAAAAAAAGGGGAGGGGGAAATTTTCAGAATTAAAGCACTTACAATAACAAATCTAACCTCTATAAGTAATGATTATCTACATTTCTTACTACTGAAAATATCTTTGTCAGCTGAGATGCTTTGAACATGCCTAGTGCTAAAGGAATTAACTGGAGAGAAGCTGAATTTTCTTGAGTTTCTCTCCGCAGAGAGCCCTTGCTACTTTGGCCTGCATAGTATGTTAATCTAGAAGTCTGTAAATTCCTTGTATGGGTTTATGTTCTTTCACCTGAAAACATTTGTGTTTCTATGTGGGATCTTTTCAAAGAAAAAAACCCGAAATATGGCATTTGTTGAATGAGCACTTGCTTAACTGTGGGCTTCCTGTACAGCAAATTAATTAAGTTTGAAGTATTACCTTACTAACACTCTCCTGACAACACAGAAGACCTAAGTTTAGTGTAGGTGCTTCCTAGGGCAAACTGAAACTACAATGAATGTCAGTGCCAGCATATTTTAAGCACCATTGCTGTTATCAGTAAGAAAATACAGCCTGTGTTACACTGTACTTTGAGAATACATTTGGTTTAAATGGACAAATATCCCCTGGAAATCAGTCATGTTTTAATATGGTTTTTAAACTTGGTTTCTCATCATACAGTTGACATCTCTATTTCTCAGCAAGCTTCTACCCTTTCCAATTCACAGGTAGACTTATTAAGTGATGTTTAGATCAGAACAGCTTCTATCAAGGGCTGCATTCATTAACTACCGCATGTCTGAAGATACCTCTGTCAGTAGTCCTGAGTATGCCTTTTCCATTTGACCACACACACAGAGCTGTACTTTTAGGGAAATGCTTTCAAGACAAAATATTTGTAAAGAATATTTGTTTTTCTTCTTCCTGCCCCAGAGCTAAACACTCTCAGAAGCTGTTAAAAAAAAATGTGAGCACTCTAACTTCATTCTAATCAACTTCAAATGCAAATGACTGAGGCTGCAGACTTTCTCAAGCAGAAAGCACAGAAAATTGCTACTAAAATCCCCACTGCTCTTTCAGCAATACCACCGAATGGAAAGGAATAAATTGCATGGACGTTAAATACACTTTGCAGAATACTCTGTTTATTTACACACTTCAGTAGTCTCTAGAGGATTTAGAGTTTTTACTTGTGTAATTAACCTATTGACCTCATGCAAAAAAAAAGTACACAAACAATATGTATCTCTTACTAGTTAGCTATTTCAATGAATATGAATATTGATTTCATTGTTTCAAATGCTGCACAAAGAGTTTTCAAATTAAAGGAAAAAAAAAACCTAAAGAGATGTGACTGGTAGCCAGGAAATCCTTCTTTATGGTCCTCCCATTCACTACCTCCTTCTTCAGTTTTTAATGAAACTGATTTTGCCACATTTTGGCGATCACAAATGCATAAATATATGAGTGAAACAACAATAATTTATTAATAAAGCTAAATCATCAACACAGATTTGGAGCATCTAAAATATGGGGATGGCAGTCTTCACATCAGCTCCATTCCTTTGAAGCTTTCATGTTAATTGGAGAACTAACCTTCAAGATTACACTAGTAATTTTATAGCTGTAGTCACAATACGCTTAAACATTGATTTTTATAATCCTTCATCAAGAAGGGAGTAAAATAACAGAAATGTTGGCTAATTAGGACACACTTTCCACACATTTTTGTACAGGACAGTTGATATTTTTAGCAGCTTTTACTAAATATTTAGATGTTGGATGATTCTGAAACAGGCCTGTGGATGAACAGAACCATGAAGTTGTTGACAGCTTTGGCTTCTTGTTTGCTATACTGTTGTGTCCTGGTTGCAGGTTAACTCCTTGTTAGCATGGACACCTGCTAATGCTTGTGCAGTTTGCTGGGTATCTCTTCTGGGGCACAGCTGGGTTTCTACTTTCTGACACGGTAAAAAAATATATCTCTGCCTCTGTAAGGCCAGAAATCACCATCCAAAACTGTACTGACACATGAAGTTAAGAAAAGACACTCGTGCTCCTATCCTATGAATGGATGTACCATTTCTGAAATGTCTAGTTATCTTGGATTGAGATAAATTTAGTATTTCTGATATATATGTACTCTCATATAGCCCTAGTGCAAAAAAAGTTCAAGTACCTTATGTGATGACAGATGCACCCTCATTGTCAGTTGACTACTTCACAGGTATTTGTGGCTCTAGGTTTGAAAAAATTGTCCTGGCCCTTAACTAATATAACAGTTTAGCATAATAGTTCCCAAAGATTTTTTTTTTCCATGTGGACTGCAATTAACTAAAAAGTACTATCTCAGGGACCCCCTGTTCTCTTGTTAATAATATTTCTCTAAATTACTTGCAAAACCTGCTTACATAGGAGAAAAAAAAAAGGGAAACAATTTTATTCTCCTTTTTTTTTTCGCTCCTGCTTAATCCCATGTAGAATCAAATACTAAGGCATTGGAGAAATTAACCTTTTAGCCCAACTTTGCAGCAGAATTTTGCACCTAAAGAAACAGAAGCATGCTTATGTGACTGGTCATGGTAGTTTGAAGATGGTGATACCAATGATATGGATATTTTTAAAAAGTCTTTAATAGTATTTTTTTTCATACATTAAAAAAATAAAGCTTGAACAATCTTGAAAATTAAGTATGAACCAATCACTAGCAATAGTTTTGTGTGATGATGCTCCTTTGGTTTTTTCCCCCCATGGTTTGAAATCTTTGCAATAAATCTGAGCAGCTTCTTGAAATCCCTATGCCTGCCTTGTAACAGTGAAGCTGCAGTCGGCCCAGTAGTCATCCTGAGTGGGGTAAAAGCTGAATTATACTTCCCTGAAATATCTATGAGGGAAACATCATGGTTCAGGGATGCTTGTGGGATTGGTGTATTAACAGATCCCTGTAATGATAATTCTCTTTCTGGGAAGAGTGGGAATTCCTATGGCTGTAAAGGCAACAAAGCTATTCTTAGCCCTTGGCAATCTCTCATTAGCTACAGGTATCTACTGCCTAAAGTGATGGACAGGAGGAGGTGGCTAACACCCCCCTGCCCCTTTGCCATCACTCCCATATTAATAGGGGTCAGATTGAACTGTACCATATAGCATATCTGACCTGTGGAACAGCCCTGGTAAGTGCTGGTTTTGGAGAAAATTGTGACATGCTTCAGCTACCAGAAGTAAAACTGCAAAATTTGATTCCTAGCTCATTTAGAAACTTTTCCTAGCTTTGGCAAGTTTGTTGTTGTTCTCTTAACTGGGAAATGAGACTAGTGTGGTACTAAGAATATGATTTTTTTTTTTTAATATTCTGTAATGAAAAATCTACTCAAAATATATGGATTAATATTAATTCATGCATATTTATGTATGTATCAACATATTTCAAATAAATAAAATTATGAAAAAACCCACTGGACTGGTTGCAGCAGCTTTTCAGGATGTGTATTTGCTTTAAGTATGGCAGGCATTGTTTTCTCCTGAGAATTTTAAACAGATTTGAAATAACTAGACCTCTGGAAATTATCTTTCAGAGTATATGTGGGAGGGGAGATGATCATTTAAGTAACAGAAGAAAATGGCCAATATTTTGTAATGAAAGCTTTGACCCACCCTCTGGGGAAGACAGGTTGCCTTTTGGGGGAGTGACTTTACCTGCCAGTCATACAGACGATTCAATACCTGATGCCTCTCCCTGAACCCCAAGCCATGTGCTGATCTTAATTTGGTGCCTGGTCAAATCAGAAACATAAAACTCAATCTGTCTCTAAAAAGAGCTGACTGTAGAGAGGAAGGAATGACTAAAATGTAAGGGAGGAGGAAAAGTTTGTGCTTGAAAGGGCCTCAACATTTAAATGTTAACAAGAAGATACCAAAACCAGGAGAAAAACCTATAGGAAACAATCCAATAGCTATAAAATGACAGGTCCCAACTCCCCAACAATCAGATGCTACCAGGTAATTAAATATTTTATATATAGAAATAAACCATATTTTTATTTTATAGGTATATACTGTGTAGGGCTCTGTAACATGTCCCTCTGATCTAAAGTTGAGTCAGATATAAGGCAGTGAAATTAAAGTCACAGCAAAGCTGATACATTAAACTGAAAAGGTCAGAGGGCTGATTTATAATTGATATGAGATTTCTTGCTGGTTTTGGTCTTCAGAATTTAACTAAGAACTTCTGTCTGAAGAGTCAGAATAGATTTTAAAAAGTATTTTGAAAACCCCTGGAGGTTTTGGAGTGTTTATTTTGGGGGGGGGGTGAGCAGGGAAGGGGTCTGTTTGTTTTGGGTTCTGTTTTGTTTTGGGCTGTTTGTTTGCTGGGATATTTTTGTTGTGCTTGTTTTTCCACAAAAGAGAGAAAGGAAACAATCTAGGATTGTTTTACACTAAAAATATGCTATTAATTTGGAAAATGGCAATAGATTAATATGCTTTTGAGTATTACAATGAGATGAATAAAGGTGGCTTATGAGGGAAGTGAAGTCTGTTATAGACTGTGAGTAACAGAGAGCTGATTTTGGTGGTCTGAGTTATTCTGCTTGAAAGCTCAAGGCAGCTTCCAGAGGATTTGGGAGTGCAGCAGTAATGTACCCCAATATACATTTTTGAAATGCTCTTTATCTGATGGGCTAGTCAATCCTAATACCTGGGCAATTAAAGAGGAATGAAACTGGTCTACTCTCTGGTGCACTTCTTGAAATAACAGCAAATGAAGGATTCTTTGTCTCCATCTCTCTCCAAGAGTACAGTCCAAACTGGACTCTAATCCAGTCTATTGGAACACTATTTTACAGGACTGGGTCAGCACACCTTAAGACCTTCTTTGACTTTTTTTTTCCATTGATGGAAATTGTAGTGGCTTTAAATATTTCAAGCCTGTTGAGGTTCATGGGACTATGGTAGTTCAGGACAAAGGAAGCCTCTCTATGGATATGGATTTGTCTGAACTCAACTGTCCTGAACATTTCAGTAAAATTGTATATAGGAGGACTGGAGCTAGTGCAAGTGTGAGAACTGAATTTGTAATGGAACATGCAAATCATCTGATTTTATTTTGCACTGGATTGAGAACTCTCCCAAGGTAAGCAGGATGGTATGATAATGCCTTGACATGTGGTACCAGGTTTATGTGAGATCTGGTACAGCATCACTCTGCCAAGTCATGCATCTCCTTTATGTGATGATGCATCCTTGTAGGCTACAGATGGGAACCAAAGTTCAGTTGCCTTCTTATGTATTCACAATCAAGTTCATCTATACATGTATTAAATTTCACAACATTTTCAGATCCAAAGTACAGATACTCCACCTTCTCTGACATCGAGCTATATCAGTTTTCTATAAACAAGTAAGATTATACTGAATGATATCAATACAACAAAGCTGAAAGGAAGCAAAAGCAATACATTGCACCTCAAAATAGAAATAATAGAACTCATTGAGTATATGATATTAAAATTGGGATATATGAAATAAATTTACCATTGTTCTTTAATGTCGTTAACCTATAATAATAAATGCCACTTTACTAAAATAGTAACAGTTACCTAATACACAAGCTTATACCATTGTTCAAAGTAGAGATGCACAAATGGCATTAGCATATGCTATGGAGTAAGCCTCTATATTAAGCTTCAGTGACGCTTTGCTTTTCCAGAACTAAAACCAGGATTACACATAGACATGAACTTAAAATGTAATATAATGAAGTAGACTTGGATAAATCATCCCAAGCATTTGGCCCCCTGCACTACAGTAATGTTCTTGGTTTTTAGCAACAAATATCCTTTACCTAAATGTGGCAACACTGCAATTTTATAGCAGTCCATTTTTGGCAATTAGTACTCTGGTTTTGGCTTTAATGTTTCCTAAGGTCCTGTTGATTTCTTTTCAGAGAGAGGCAAATCCATGTTTTCTCTATATTAAAAAATGTGGAAAGGAACAAGTTGGGAAAAAAGAAATCTCCCAAAAGCACAATGTCCAGTCAATGATTATAGTTCATATTTAAAGAAAAGATCATATGGAAAAACCTCATTTAAGGGAATGAAAGATAATTGTGAAGATGAATAACACATTAGACAAGAGGAGGAATCACAAAGGATGACAGATTCAAAAGGACTGATGTCTTCATAGCCTTCTCCAAGGATGCAGAGCAAGACCGGTTGTAATTTGCTGACTCTCACGGTGGCAGAGGAGCAGCTTTTAAAGTTGAAGAAGAGCTTAACAAGAAAGTATTAAGACAGAACTCTAATTTAACAGGATCTTCCTTTCTCACACACAGGATTCATGTTCCTAATTAATGCAAATTAGAGTTGAACTCAGTACTATACAGCAATTACTTTTTTTGGCATTACAAAGAGAGTTCTATCTAAGTGCACACAAGGACATGCCTACTGTTTATGCATAATACTATGCTGAAAGGCAATTTTTTAATGTCAGTGTCAGCCCTGCCCTAAAAGTGATTTCAGAAGCTACACATCAGATTCCTTCTACAATCATATTGGTATAGATCTTACATAAGGGTATTAGTACATGAGAACACCCCAAACTGCTTTTTCTTTAACATGATTTGCATGTTCACGTAAATAAGATTTTAAGATTTCTGAGACTTGACAAATCTGACAATCTGCTAGTGAAAATCACTCATCCATGGGTGAAAGTTGAGGTTCCTTCCTGTCAGTGTTGCGCTGATCCCGAGCTTAGATATCATACTTTAGCTTGATGGACCTTTCATTCTCAGGAAAGTACTTAACAGGTGACTGAAAATAGGATGCAGGCTCTCTCTTCACAAGCAGTCACATGGAGGTGGAAGTTACACCAAGAGATGTTTTAGTTCAATGCAAGAAATACATTTTTTTACAGTGATTTACTTGACCAACCTTCCCAGGGACGTGTCAGAGTCCTCATAACTGGAGGCTTTCAAGATGCAAAAGGAACATCCATCTCCATGCCAATCCGGTTATGATGATGAGATACTTGGTAGATAGAGGTGAGAGGCTCCCTGAATCAGCCACAAATCAGTAGGCTCAAGCTGGTAAGTACTACTGGGGTGCTGTCACACAGCTTGTATTTGAGACAGATCAATCATGCCAGTCTGCAAAAGAGCACACAGACACGTCCTCTGAGCCCTTACAATCTGCTTGACTGGAAGAGAACTGTATGCTTCAAGGTTGTAGAAGACACAGGCAAGGCATGTTACATGGGATCGTTAAGAATGGGCCTAGGAGAGCTTCATGGAATTAAAGAGATAAAACTAGGGAGAAATAGGAAGACCTGTCAGAATTTAATTTAGTATTTAGTATTATTTCTACCTTTATTCTAAATGAAGTAAAAGAACAGCACAAAGCACAAGGAATAAAGTAAAAGCAACAAGGTTTCCACAGCTAGTTTAAGACAGAGTGCGTTATGAGTTCTGCCCCCTGCCAAGAAACCAAAATTATATATTGATGTACACATCCTTGCTTTTGCAGGAGTAGGATTCTGATGAGCATAAAACATCAGTAGCAGTGAACTGTGTAGGCAGGATGACAGTGTGTCATTTTTGAATTCTTGGTAAACAACTACATATGCTGCCCTCTTGTATACATGAAAATAAATCCCCGTGTCTAAGGTATAGAGGAATCCTTCCTGTGGAAGCAGAACTGGTCTCATCACGTAATAACATCATTATTTTGAAAAAGTTAAATTACTTTTTGATTTACAAGATGAGAGGCCAAAAAGGAATCTCACAAACCGTTACTTTTTCAGAAGCTATAGCTCAGAAATAGTCAAGTGGAATGTTTTTTTAATTTCTATTAATTCCACATTGAATCCTGTACATCCAATTTTAGCCTAGCGCATTTTTACAGCTGAATGTACAGCTGGGACCTCTGGAAATAAGAGCTTTTATTATGGAAATGCTGGCATAGTTTTAGCTAGGGTCGGCACACGTAGCCTACTGTAATGTGCTTTAAAACTTGAGATGGAGACCAGAAGTCTGAGGCTTAACAGTAGCAAACCCTGTATGCCTGAAACACAAGCCTCCCCAGAAATGTCATGCAAGACTGCTGCTCCTGGCATAACTCTCATTGAGTTAAAAGGTCAAAATGAACCTCATTGTGCTTGCTTAAAAAGTAGATGGTAACAGGAAATGTATTGATTTCCAGGTACAAATAAAAATTTTCAGAATGAGAAGATGTTGAAGAGCATAACAAGTCACACCTGGGTACATATGAAACTATGTGATTGGTTAAAGAAAATTTAGGTGTGTTAAAATGGGTAAATGCTAATATTTTGAAACTGCTGATTTGGTTACTGACCAAAGATTCCTCAGCCAAAAAAAAAAAAAAAAAAAGAAAAAGAGTAGTGGAATGTCAAAGCACTTTAATTTCTATGTCTGCATAATTTTATACTAACAGGTGAGACAGTCTGGCCAGGATGAGACGATGGACTGATACTGCAGCAAATGATCTGAGAAAATGAGTTCTCTTTGGCAAGGTTCATAAGGCAGTTGTAAAAATGCCTGATCATCTCATTAATGTGGGTTTAAAACGAGAGTTCAGGATTACGAGTATAAAAAGTGTTGATTATCAGATAAATGGAGTCAGATGGACAATGACATCCCTTCTCATTTTTACTGTGTTTAATGGAAAGTGACTTTGCACACATTTTCTACATATGAATACAGTCCTTTCATTTTCTGTCCTTTCTTATTTCTCACTTTATTCCTTATCTTCCTATTTCTCATTCACCTTCTCCTACGCTTCTCAGCTCAATGCAGCTGTTCATTATGTCTCCCTCCCCCGGTCATTTCACACAGGATAAATTGACACTCTGAGCTCTGCGTTAGTCTGCCATCTCCAGATGCACAAACGCTTGCCTAGCTGGGGCTGGGTAACTAGTAACACACTAGTGCTGGTGTGGACATGGTCTAAATCTAGGAGGATAATCCTTGATCTCTCCCACAGCTGTTACTGGAGGAGAAATGCATTTTCTTGCAATTCTGATGATTGTTTTTGCAAGTGATTACTGCACAGAGCTGTGGAGTGTCTGTTTCCAATTCAGGCATTTGAATAAAAGAATAATGAGAATAAATGCAGAATAGATTTTGGGGAATGCTTTCATGTATACTAAGCGAGGTGTTTGGTCTGAGAAACCTGTCACCCATCCTAAATGTCCACATGGACATCACCTAAACTTCATTAATTTATCTTTACCTTTTTTCTATCCAAGTTTTACCCAATTCTTTAAGACATTTATGATTTCCATGCAGGGAAATTCAGGTCCTTTGGATTGTCCCAATGCTTCCTGGTACAATCTGTGATATAAAAATTCTACAGTTTTGTAGTTAAAATTTCCCATTTTTTAAATCCCTGTCCTGGTTTCAGTCAGGATGGAGTTCACTTCATTTGTAGCAGCGGATGGAATGCTGTGTTTGAGAGTTAAAATGAAAACAGTGCTGATAACACCCTGATGTTTTTAGTTGCGGTCAAGCAGTCAAGGACTTTCTCAGCTCTTCATATTTCTCTATTAATGAGGAAGGAGGGGACAAAGCCAGGACAGGTGCCCCAAATTGGCCAAAGAGAGTATTCCATGACAATTACGTCCTGCTCAGTATAAAGGGGGGCTGATGGGAGGAGGAGCGGGGCGGCTCCAGGATGCGCGGTTTTGGGGGATGATCAGGTTCCGGGACGGCTCTGGGTGGCACGGCCTGAGCTGTGGGTTGGGTGAGACACTGCATTGGGTATCAACAGCTTCATATAATTTTGCTCTAAAGTCCTGTTAGCTTTGTTATATTTTACCTTTCTGCTATTCTAGTAAACTCTCCTTATCCCAACCCACGGGCTTTTGGTTTCTTGGTTTTGGGTTGTTATTTGCCCCTTCCTTCTCCCTTCCCTTTCCTCACCCCCACCACACACCTCTCCCCCTCCTCTTTTCCTTTAAAGAGCAGGCAGCTGCGTGGATCTCAGCTCTCAGCCGGGGTGAAACCACGACAATCCCTTCATCAGAACCACAGTTTCTGCTCTGAATTGATCAGTTTTGATTGGTTATCGTCAACAATGTAGAGATTTCTGCTTGCTCACAGTAGTTTACACCAACACATATAAGTATATATATGTTCTTCAGGCCTTGTTAACATGTCATTTAGAACTCACAAATATGCGTAATGTATTGCAGACATCATTTATGTTCAAATCTTAATCTTAAAGAAGTATAGATTTGCTTAATATTTTAAAATATCATGTATTATACACTGAATTTTACCTATGTTTTCCCAGTTTCAAAGTGTAGCACCTGTAGTAGGTACACTGTGGACTTGGAGGAGATACTGTTTTGAAAGGCTGTAGCAGATGAGCCTTTCTATGGGAGCATTTACACTCCCTTTTTGATCACTGCTTCCCAGAATCTTCTAGAAACTACAAAATGTATTTTAAAAATTAATCATTAGAAAATACTGATGTAAAACTGAAGGTCATAGTTGTGTACAAATTAGTGATAATGAAATCATCAAGTGTGCAGATTAGATGTTCAACAGTGGTAGTTGAACCCCAGTGAGCTCTAGAAGTAAAATAATGCACATTAAAGTGTTTGAATCAGCATGAACAAAAAATGGATGGTCACTCTGGTACCCCTTAGCATAGATTCTCACTAGGCAATAGGTCAGCAGTAAAACAATTCCCAAGAAACCTCAACTTTCTCAATCAGAACTTTTTAGCTAAGTGTATAAGATTAGTACAAGTTATACAGGTTTGCAAATAATGGATATGGGAAATTTATCATGTTTATATTATATCTGAGGAGAGGTGGACAAGCATAAATGTCATGAAGAATATATTCTGAAGTGAGAAATATTTTTAAATAGTGGATTTTTATACACACAGCATGAAAAGAAGTAAAATGGTATGAAACCAAATTTTATATATCTTGTTGTACAATGAGCCAGTAAAATCAATGGTATTTGGCAAATATGTGTGTATGTGTGCATGTGATTGGCTTAAATATATGTTCAGGTATTTGGGTGAGAAGCCTCGTTTGTGCTTGCCAAAAGCTACATAAATCCCAGCTCAGGTACAAGATGAAGATGGTGGAGCCAGTTTTTCCAAGCCAGAGAAGTTGGGTGCTTATTTTAGCCTGGAATGACTTCAAAAGTGACACTACATCAGTACTAAAAGAATGCTAAAGCAATATAGCTAGAGTCAGCATCTCGTCGTGGTTATTCCCAGTTGAAAAGTGCACTGATAACAAAGAAAGGGAAAGTTACTTACCAATAACCAATTTCTTTTGAGCTATCTTGTACGCATATCTTGCTTTGCAAGTGATCATTTACTAAGGCTCTTGAAGTCAAGGACTTTTTTTCCCCCCCTTCTTTTGCACTATCTAGAGAGATTACATATTTTCCAGTCTCTGTACTCATTTCATTCTCAGACATGAAAGACATGCCTGCAGTAAGACCTTCCCTTAGCTATCAACTACATGTTTCTCCAACATAAAGAGACTTCCAGAGAAAACACAGGGAGATCTGGAAGTGAATGCATGAATCTCAGAAGAATCCCAAGCACTGTTAAATATCCCTTTCTTATGTGAGTGTTTGCTTCATGAACATTCATGCACTCTTGTGTGTTTGTAGGAAGATGTTTAGACTCTCCGGTGAAGACTGGCTTAACTTCTGGACATTCATTCATAGAATTAGTCTGGGGTTTAGAAACTACTCTCCTGAGTGCTGATATTCATTCATTTCCTTTTGAAGGTAGTGAGCAAGATACTTCACTGGATATATGCAGGTCTATAGATTTTGAATGATTGCACTTCCTTGTTGAATCAATAATGCACAATTAATGTTTCATGTTCCTCAAGAATTCAGGAAATCAGATAGAAGTTTAAACCCAGTTCTTATTTATTTAGAATCTAATTTATCATATATGAACTCAGTTCCAATATTTTCTTTCATAGCCATTAAGAAAAACAAATACCCACATAGGTAAGAACTGAGACGGAATCAAATCTTTTAACCATTTTAATGTATCCAGTTTGGTATCTTTAAATGTAAATATATTTACATATATATTTGTTGCACAAATGATAAGGACTTGTTCTTTTAGTTAATTGAGAAGTATTTATCACTCATTTTGTCTTATATGAATTGTGTTCAGTAATTCCATAGAAATGTTTCCTACAATTTCAAGCTTCTGAGCAGTTTTTAAATAATTATAATTTGATTAAGCCATCACCTTGGCATATTCCTTCCCTAACTGGAATCCTCTGCTCTCAATGACATTGGGCAGGGATACAAGAGAGAACATTTACTCATAGGTTAATAAAAAACCTCATGATCTGACATTTTGTGAACTATCAACTTCAAAAATTGTTTTATGACATTGGGAATGCAGTAGTTACACTTGGCTTCAGACTAGTTCAAATATTAGACCTTAATATGACAGTATTGCTAACTTTTTTTAGGTTTCTCAAGATGTTCCTAAAATTCATACTTACACGTATGGTCTTCACACAATACACATAAAATTTTATTTTGTTTAAATTCAGACTCCCTGTAGCCTGGTTCCAAAGACCCAATGCCTGTTTGCAGCTGGAGTGCATTACGTGATTCCATCTTCTACTTCAGTTTAATATAAAAAACCCCTGTTACAAAAATCCAGTTTAAACTTTCTAGGAAGTCTTCACAATGCCAAACAAAACACAGTAAATGGGAAACTTCCTTAAATTACATTGATACTTCTGTCTCAAAGACTGTTTAGGTACACACAATGTAACTCTGCAGAATGAATTCACATGAATTTTAGTCCATTATGCATATATTAGTCTGATTCATGCATTTCTGTAGCTTCTAGGGTAAGAAGCTATTTAAAGCTTAGTTTTCTGGAAAAGGGTTTGTTTTTTCTCAGCTAGCCACATTTCTCTGTATCTCTGTGTTTCACTACGCTGTGGTACAGTATAGGGTGAAGGTTAAGCCCTAAAAGTTACTGAAATGCATTGTGTCAGTGACAGAATACTCTCGTTACTAGAAACTAGGCACTTTATTTTGTTGCCTTTATTTCAGGCAGTGTGAAACTTGGGGTTTTGAGTTGCTGTTAAAAGCTACACAAATTCTTTTGATTAAATAATTATTTTGCTGATAGTATCCAATCTGATGTATGGCTGAAAGTTTAGCTGCTATTCAGGGTTGAAAGCCATTTTGTCCTTAGTGTTAACCTAGTTTTCATAATTTTTTCACTGTGGTAGAGTTAGCTCAATGAGAGGAGAATATCTGTGACAAGTAGACAGTATTCCAGATTACAGATCAAATCTGATTAGCTCAGAGTAATTACTTTGAAATATTTTTTGGGTTTTATCCATTTGGAACAGGTTTTCCTTTGATTTAGACTTATTATTCATAAATAGAAAAAAGATGGGTTTACTTGAAACAGGCTTTGCTTAAGACTAAAATCTAAACTGGAAGATCTAATAATTTATTGGAAGTGCTCACTGCACTTCCTTTGTCAGTGATTGGCAGCATCGCTTTTTTTCCACCCTACCCCCATTATTTGAAAATTAATTTCATTAAATATTGTGTGCATTCCTTTCATTTACAATGACATAAAAAATTGACTTATGTTCTCAGAATTTATCTTAAATTTTAAATGTTTCTGAGACTTCAGTACTTGATTCAGTTGGCCACCGACACCCTTCTCTTGCCATTTGAGATGCCCCAGAACATCTCACATCCTATACAGTGATTGATTCAGAACTTAGGAGTAGAAGCCAGGTAGAAGCATCACCTAACAATTTTCTTTTTAAATATATGTTAAGCATTTAATGCAATATTAAACAAAAAGAAAACCTGCTAATTTCTCAGAATAACTTGGCTTTCACAAAAGGAAAGGAATAGCGGTGATAGATCGATTCGACAAGGAATGAGGGCTCTACTTCCACTAAAAATTAACAAGAACTAAGGAACATTTTTCTGTGCTTGCAGAGTTGAAATGTTTCAGTTTTGGGAAAAAATCTCTGGGTTTACTGTCATTTATGTGAAACTTAACAAACAAAAGTGTTCAAATCACTATTGAAATTTCTTGGGTTTAGCCAATTGAAATTCTAAGTTTAAATCAAATTTATATAAAAGTTAACCAAAAATATATAAATGACCCCAAGAAAGGCTAAAAAGAGCTTCACAACTATGAAAACTTTCTTTAGTAAGTTTATCTTCCAGAACTACTTTAATAAATTTCTGTCCTCCTGACATATCATCTTTGGAAGAAATAAAAAAGAAATAAAAAAGAAGAAATTCAAACAGGCTTTCCCATAATGCAAAGTCCTCTAGGAAACGATATTGATGAAATTTACAGGTTTATTACTTTTGTGTTTTCTTTACCTGAAAATACTGATAATGGAAATAAGATTTGCCTTGTGAAACTATGTGAGATTTTCCTGTAATTCTACTTTTTGAGACAGTGTTGTGTTATTCATACACAATTAGTAAAGAATAGTTGATGTTTCACTATTTCCTGCTGGTGTAAATTTTCATATGCCTGATGGTGTCATTAAGATGTCAGTTTTCATCTGTTGAGTGTTTGCACAGTATCCACCTATCATTTGGTAACATATGAGCAGACTTCAGGGATTTTACAGAGCTTTAGTGAGATTAAATAGAGTTCAGTTACAGGAGATTCCCTCGTTTGGAACAGTAAAACAGGTCATAGTACAACTACACTGTCTAGACACTGTGCATAAACTTTGCATAAATCTAAGTTAAGCTGCCAGCAGTGATTGTCATAATGTAGCTGTAAATACCATCAGATGCATTCTCAGTCTATTTATATATTTATTTATTTTAAATAAGCAACGTGCACTGTTTTCAAAGCAGAGCCCTTAACATTTAGGTGTAAAGAATTCAAATAACTGGGTGAGCTAAGTATATTCTGAAAATATGTTTGACAATAATGGCTTGTAACAGCTTGGTTTTCTCACTTCTTACTTATAAGGGAATTATAGAAGTTATTTGTTATCAAGGTGTTATTTTAACACTACTGTTACTGAAGCTGAATAGAAGTTCTATAAACTGCTTGCAATTGGCTAGTTTTGCAGCCGTAATAAATATAAGATCGAAAAAGGTTCTTTTTAAAGACAGGATCTTTACTAAATTGGTAAGTAGGAATTCTAAGTCTTAGCCTGCTGTTTGGGATGTTGATAAATTGTAACTTAAAATCACAGTAACAAAGCCTCAGGTACATTTGGAAAGCTTTATGTACCAAAACAAACAATCAGAAAAGACCTAAAGTCAAACTCATCAATCAGAGCGGTGATGGTCTAGCGGAGGTGGTTTACGTAAAAGTCATGGTCAGAGAGGGGATGTCGAATCGCCTCAAAGCAAAGTCCTTACAAAGAGAAGTCAAGTCATGTTTGAGCAGTTCTGGAACCCATTCTGATAAACATCTGAGGGCCCATTGAAGGGGAACACAGGCACAGAGATACAATGCATATTCTATATACAGACACGTATACATATACATGTACAGACTGATTTGCACTGGAAGGACCACAGGTATATTGCAGAATTTGGACCAGCAGTGGCATAAAATCCTGAGATAAACTCTGACAGCATTTTAAGTCCTTGCAAACGTTCTCTTCACTAACAAACACAAACCAAGCACCAGAAACAAAAAATTCAGATGCAGTTCTGAATTTGACCTTTTCTGTCCATGTAACAGTTTTTGAAAACTATCTTTGTATCATTCTTATCAAGGAGCTGATAAGAATTTCATCTTCAAGTCCAGTTAAAAGCAATTTTGCTCTCCATTTAAGTCATTTGGATGAACAAAGGCTGCAGCTTTGGACTCCTAAAACGTGAACTTTTGGACTGCTAAGCTCAGTGGGAAAGATATAATATTCCTTTGAACACAATATTAACTGTTTTCCTTTTTCCTCAATAATTTAATGAAGTTCTTGTATCTGGCATAATGTAGCCAGTATTTTAAGCAGTCTTTGTGCACAAAGGGCAGTGGCACTATCACAGCACAGAGCAGGAATGCTTTGCAGGATGTTTCCAGATAGTGGAAAACGGTTCCAAAGCTCCTAAGGAGAATGCTATGTTAAAGAGTGAATCAAAAAGATGTAAACATGCTTCTCTTCTTCACATGATTCTCACTAGCATTTCCATGCAGGAGCAAACATCCCTGTGGTGAATATTTACTTATCTTCCTTTTCCATATGAAATATTTGTCTGCCCTTGGCCTTGCCTTCATCTTGGGGCAGGATTTTGTTCAGCAAAACAAAAAAGATAAGATAATATTCATCTCTTCTTGGCAACAGCAGCAAAGCTAGCCAAAAAATGCATTCATCTTTGTCCACATGGCAGTAGCAAGAACAAAGCATATTTATGGTTTTTTCCTATGTATGATAATAAGCCTCAGATAAAAAATGTATTTCTTTGTCCCTGAATCTAGCAATGGCAAGGACAAAAATTACACAAACCCCAGTGTTGCTTGCAGTAGGCAGCAACGAAGGAAATGTTTTCACTAATTTGAAAATAAAATAATGAGCAAGACCTTATTTGATGTTTTGGTTAGAAGACCACATAGTATTTAGGGGTTTATTAACCATATAATTCCGCTAATATCCAATATTCAACTCAGGCCTCAATATTATATAAATGACTTTGAACTTCATGCCTCCAATTTATAAGATAAAATATACAAACAACCATGAGACCTCCAAAAAGTTAACTCAAATTATATTGGAGTCAAGATTTCTTTACTGTTTCATAATCTGTCTTTGCCATGTTGCTTCTGATTGTGGCCACCGACTTGACCTGCTGTCACTCAGACAGTCTTCAGACTGTCTGGGGGTGTTTTTTATCATTTTAATCACAGGGCATTATCGAAAATATTTGAGTGTAGATGAAAATGAAATGTTTTGTGGATTGTATCAGCTGACCATATTGTAATTGTAAGAGGTTCTAGGAAATTTTAGTTTTTCCTAAAATATCATAGTTTTTCAGATAGTAATGTTTATTTTAATTGTACTTGTAATTCTTTCTTCATCAGTGGAAAGACTTCAAGACAAAATCACCATGCACCCACAGTTACAGATTTTTTTGTTTTTACAGGATTGTAAAACAGCCTCGGGTCAGCTTTCAGAACTTTGAACCACAACATTCCTATCCAAAAGGTTGTCCCACCTTAGGGGTGGCTTTCCTTACCATGACAAAGCACTAAACCAGGAACAAATTCACATCTCTAATGAACAAGAGGCCAGGCACAGAGAGCTGAAACAAAGCATCATCAAGCCCAGATTCATTTTCCCAACAAACTCCCTAGCAAACCTCTTTAAACCCAACACAAATGGCATCGTGGCCGGGAAGATTTTATCTCCAGCCCATTCGTAACAAATCAAACCAGACTCCACAATGACCTGTGAGCAACCCAGGAAAGAGGCCCACAGTGCACAGAAAAAAACCCACAGCCACAAAGTCAGAAGGACGTTATGCAATTAAAAGATTTATAAAGACACCAGGGTGTGCGAGATGTTTCAAGCAAGTTTCCTTGGGCTGCCACTCAGGACCCAGCGACCTGGATTATACAGACTCCCCGTGACCGGCTGTCACACCACTTCCCCTACAGCCAGCAGCATGTCCAGCGCCTGCAAAGCTGTGAAGATGTAGCCTGTTGCTGTTGCCTCCCTACGGATACGGTATTACTGGGCTCATCTGCACACACCTGGGTAAGAAAGACAGCCAGCTGTACACTGTAACCCCTTGAGTAACGTGGCATCTTAGATTGTAGAAAGATATTTTCATTGTCAGGCTCGGCCTGAGCTGTGGGTTGGGTGAGACACTGCATTGGGTAGCAACAGTTTCATAGAAGAGCCTCCCTACCCTCAGGCAGATCAACACTTCCTCCCAGTTTAGTGTCATCTGCAAACTGACTGAGGGAGCATCCAATCCCTTCATCCAGGTCATTGACTGGGCCTGAAGCCCTGGGCATCACGCATGTGCTCCATGACAGCTCCTAAGATGACCCTCTCCAAGGTCTTCCCCGGGACTGAGGTCAGACTGAAGACAAACCCAGAGGCGGGGATCAGGTTGGTAACCCTAGTAAGGGATTAACCAGCTCTCTTACCTGACTGACGCTCATCAGCATGAACAAATGAATCATCCAACAGAAAGGGAATAGCTTTTGCTGAGAGAAGCACACAGGCCATCACTTCCATACTGGGAGTCTTGTACAGCAGAACTGAGGACCACATGAGCTGTCTCAACTCTTCATTTTCCACCTAAGACAGAAAGCAGATTCTGCAAGTTACTTGCACACTTTGATAATCCAGGCAGCTTTATCATCATAGGCTACTAGAGAAACAGTTAAATGCAGCACAGCTTTGAGGTGCACACAATGGAACTCCACTGTTTGTGTAAAACCATATTTTCCTGTCATGGTCAAGTTCTTCCTCATTTTCTGCCCAAAACTACAAGTAGGAGCTAGCACACAGTAAAGACTTGGCACAAAAGACACTGCAGACAAAATTGATCAGTGAGCAGGTCCAACAAGTCTGCTGAGCCTTCAGATGCTACCGAGGGGCTGGATTTAATGACCTTAAGAGACCTTAAGAGACAGCAACAGCACCTCTTGCTGTTACAGCTGCTGTCCAGGGAGGCATCTGCCCAGCTTGATGAGTTTACTGTGAATCCTCAAGTGAGGCACCTTTCTTTATCAGCATCCCTTGATGTCAAAAGAGAAGCACAGCTTACCATTTGTGCTCACTGAAGATTTGGAAGTGAGGGATGTGAACAGAGTGTCTCTCTCAAGTTGCTTTTCAATTGAGATTTGTACTCAGAGCACAATGATTTATCAAAGTGCCACACTCTGAGCTTAGGGTATTATTTGTATTTTTAAATTTGGTGTTCCCCACACAGACTGTACATCAAGTTAGGTTTATCTCCTCCTGTTTCTAGAGTTCCTACAGCCAAGTACATACTCGTACATCTATACTGCACAAAGGCGCCACCTACTGATTTAGTGAGATCCCATCACAAAGTAATTCCACTCCAGTCATTTTCACAGCATCACAGGGGCTGGAAGGGACCCCCAGAGCCCATGGGGTCCAACCCCCTGCCAAAGCAGCTCCCCAGCTCATATTGCACAGGGCGGCGTCCAGACAGGGCTGGAATCTCTCCAGAGATGGAGACTCCACACCCCTGGGCAGCCTGTCCCAGGGCTCCCTCACCCTCACTGGGGAAAAGTTCTTCCCCATGTTGCTGTGGAACTTCCTGTGCTCCAACTTGCAGCCATTGCCCCTTGTCCTGTTCCCACAGACACTGAAAAGGGGCTGCCCATTTCCCCCTGCATCCCATCCTTCAGCTATTGATAAACATTCATAAGGTCCCCCCTTAGTCTTCTCTTCTCCAGGCTGAACTGCCCCAGCTCACTCAGCCTTTCCTCACAGGGGAGATGCTCCAGGCCCTTCATCATCTCCATAGCCTCCTCTGGACTCTCTCCAGGAGATCCCTGGCTTATTTTATCCCAGGGAGCCCAGAACTGGACACAGTACTCCAGGTGGGGCCTGACCAGGGCAGAGCAGAGGTGGAGGATCCCCTCCTGTGACCTGCTGGCCACACTCCTCTTGATGCGCCCCAGGATCCCATTGTCTCTCTCAGCCCCCAGGGCACACTGCTGGCTCATGGCCACCCTGTCACCCACCAGGACCCCCAGGTCCTTCTCCACAGAGCTCCTCTCCAGCAGGTCACCCCCAGCCTGTACTGATACAATTTTATTTCATTTTGACCCTTGAAAGGGGAAAAAAAAGGAAGTGGAGTTATCATTCCTGCTGGACACACACTAATGTCCTTCCTGTTCTGCCTGGAGGAGCCTGAGAGGTGCCCGGCGGGATCCCCGTCGCTGCAGCGAGGAACCCAGCACGCAGTCACACAAACCAGTTTGTGACAGAAACCCTTCCAGGTTTGGCAGAGCCTGACCCTTGGGTTTAAGCCCTTTGGGACAGCCCTTTGAAAAACACTGTCTAGCCCTGAGAGGCCACAAGGCATCTTTTTATACACCTGGGCTGGGGGTAGTACCTCTGCTACGCTGCCATGGAAAAACTCCAGCAGGGCATTTCCTTTCAGCCCAGCCACGTGCTGCAGAGACACAGAAACAGGAAGGTGAACAGCAATCTGGTTATCTTCTGTCATCTTCTGCAGGAGAAATTCAGATGGATAGAAAGATGACAGCATCAGATGAGGCTTGCAAAAGCTGGAAGAGATCCAGAAAACACACAAAATTTAAGGAACTACACAGCCCTTCCCCTACAAAAATTAATACTTTCATTCAGAAATCAGGAATGGGCAGCTTCTACTCTGAATAGTTTGCTCTAAATGGTTTCTCTTGAGCATATCTATCAATCTGGCATGACCTCAGCCTGGGACCATGGGAAAGGCAGGTCTCCTTCCATAAGAAAACACATGTTGCAACTATAAACCAAACCAGAAACAAAGCAGACAGCTACGGCCCAGGATAACCCTCCACACACACCACAGGCCAACAGAATGATGAAGCACGTTGCCAACACTGCAGGCCCAAACCCATTCCCAGTGACAGCTGCAAACTCACCAGCAAGGCCACGCTGGCTTCAGCAGAGCTTCTGTGGGAACTGTTCCCTTGCTGACTGACCATGCCTGTCTGCCTCCACCATGGGGTTCCGTACAGCGTCTGCTTTGCCTGAAGCTTTGACAACAATAAGAGTCTTAACATCCTGCAGGAGCCTCTGCAAAAGACTGTAGATTCTGAGGAAGTGGAATTTCTCATGAGGTAGAACAAACACTGCTTTAACACATCTGTATCCAACAAGCAACTCCAGCACGTGGCCATCCAGAAAGGAACCCTTCTGCTGGATGGAGCCATGAGTCGGATGCAGCACCAGTGATGCTAACGGAATCCTAGTCAGCTTAAATACACTTCTCCACTCTTCTGTGCCTCCCCATTTACCTGGCAGCAAACTGAAATCCACCTTTACTAGGTACAAATGCTGGAGTGTTAGAAATATCCAACAGGGATGGACCACACAGGGACCCTGGGCAGAAGCCTTATACACTGAAGAATAAAGTGCAGGACACAAAACGGGTTTTGACCAGTCTTTGTTACTACCAGCTGACTCTGCTTGGTGCAGGAGTTCCTGGACACAGGTTTTCTTCCCATAAACAAGGTATGTTGGGAAACAACCTTTTATTTCAACATCATCTGCTGAAATGCAATTCAATTCCCTAAGCTGGCAGAGAAACTCTGGGAGGTTTGCTGGTCCACAGTACAACACGGAGCTTGCTAACACTGACGGGTACTGTTGAGAGCAACGCATGTGTAAACAGGAATAAAAGTCTTGCAGGTTCTGGGGGTCTGAAACAACAAACAAGCAGTTGTCACCATTTGTCAGCTTCAGGGTTAAACAGATTTCTGGCAGGAGAAAGCCAAGTTCCAGAAGATCAGTATATGGAAAAGACAGCACCAGCTTCAAGGCAGAAGGGATGTGCTGGCAATTTCCTCTCAATTCCTGACAAGGAATCTCAAACACAGCTGGCAGATCTTCAGTCAAAACCAAACAGGAAGCAAACTGCTTGAGGCCTTTACGAATGCGAATAGAGAAACTCCAGAGAATTTTGACTATTGCAACACTCTCCACTGCTCCCTGGTCAGAGGGCCGAGGATCTGAAGTAGTGCTGAACTCAGGAGTCTCATCTCCTTCGTGAAGCCCCATTTCAAAAGAGCCATCTTCTTTGTCTGTGGTCTTGGTGTCACCCAGAGGGCTCCCTTTCTCCTCTGTAAAGCAGGAGGGGGGGGATCTCTGCACAGTCTGCACTATCAAGGCAGAAAGGTGCTGGGTAAAATCTTGGTTTGTGGCAGTGTGTGACATACAATGAAAAGGCAAGATGACAGTGTTACAGGGGTCAGGCACTGCACGCTGTTCTTCCTCTGAAGGATCCAAACTGCAAAAGAGATAACAAGGCAAAGTACGAGCCTGAGTTTCAAAACAGTCACAGCTACCTACAGCTCATGGTGCTGCTGCTGCTGCTCTGAACTTTGAGGTATAATCTTGTTACTGCAGTTACATCAGCCTAATTTCATAAAACATCTTAAACAGTCAAGAATGCATAGGTTGCAGTTGTATTCATTTCTGTATTTCTTTTATACATTTACAGCATTTAGTTGATAGAAATATTCCTAATTCATATTATTCCTTTGTCCTGCCACTGAATTTTCAAGATGCTTTCAGATCATCTTGTGTCTATACATTGTTTTGTCTGTACATAGTAACTATTTAATTTGTTAGATCAAAAATAGCATGGCCAGTAGGTCTGGGGAGGTGATTGTGCCCCTGTACTGGGCGCTGGTGAGGCTGCAGCTCGAGTGCTGGGTCCAGTTCTGGGCTCCTCACAGGACATGGAGGTCCTGGAGCAAGTCCAGAGAAGGGCAACCAGGCTGGGGAAGGGGCTGGAGGGCAAATCCTCTGAGAAGCAGCTGAGGGAGCTGGGGGTGTTCAGCTTGGAGAAGAGGAGGCTGAGGGGAGACCTTCTCCCCACCTCCACTGCCCAGCCAGGAGGGTGCAGAGAGGTGGGAGATGGTCTCTTCAGCCAGGGGACAGGAGATGGGACAAGAGGCAATGGGCTCAAGCTGTGCCAGGGCAGGGTCAGAGCAGATGGGAGGGCAAAGTTCTTCCCTGGCAGAGTTGTGGGGCTGTGCACAGGCTGCCCAGGGAGAGGCTGAGTCACCTTCCCTGGATGGGTTTATAAAAAAGGGTAGATGAGGTGCTCAGGGATCTGGTTTAGCTTGGGACAGGAACAGTTGGACTTAATGATCTTAAAGAGCTTTTGCAACCTTGTGATTCTGTGATCTTCATACTGTGCACAGCCACTGGTTGAGAGGCTGGGAGTGTGCAATTTATCAGAAGTTAAAAATAAAGTGTTCAGCTCATCTTCCATTTCCCAAACCCAACAGGCACTTTGCAAATCACTGGCTTGAAGCCACTGACTTTATTCCAGGGTTCAAAGGTTACAAAGACTTTATACTCTTACCACTGATTTCGCTTGAAAACAACTAGAGGCAGCGTGCAACCAGACACACTGGTTTGCCTTAAAGCCGGGTTTGAAATGCACCATCCACTATTGGGACTCAAAAAGCTGATGGGGGTTTAAGCCAGAGCTCAGGAGTCTCACTTACCACATCTGGGGTCACTTCCATGTGCTTTACAGGAATCCAACAGAGAGGCAGGTGCCTACGGAACAAAGAACCATCAGGCAGTGGCAGCTGCTGCCAGATTTCAGCAGAAGTGAAAAGCAAAGTCAACGTTGGCTCCTGCTTTTTAAGGCCAGCAGCTCCCTGCTGAGTCCTGACTGCTGTACCCGTGGGCAGCTGAGCAGCTGACCTGTGAGGATGCTGACACACCAGGTTTTTAGTTCAGGCTGGGCACTCTGAGGCAGCCAGGAACGCAGTGAGAACAGATGTGACCTGTAGGCCTTTCAGCACACTACAGACTTCAGCAGCAGCGCACAGCCAGGCGAAAAGGCAAAGGCCCTGGAGAAAGCCCAGCCACGCTGGCAGCAGAGGCAGAGTCCCTCAGGGCTGGCTGTCTCATGCCCTGAAGCCAGGCATATGAAGGGCATTTCCTATCTAAAAAATGACACCACAACGCAGAAGTTAAACAGCTGGAGTTTGAAGGAGACCAATTAGGCCAACACCTATTGCCAGAGAGAAGGTTCTTCCACTCTCTGAGGAAGAGACCTGTCTTCCAAAAAGTGCTGAACTGCTCAGTTCAGAGAGCAGTTCAGCATCTCAGAGCACACTGAATGAGACACTAATGCCAGGTAAACATCTCAGTCCTGACAGCGACAATTCTCTGCAACTCTGGTGAATTCAGATCATGCACTCACTTTACAAGGTGGACCAAACCCACCACTCAAATTTGGGGCTACCTCCTTTCTCAATTATAACAGCTCAGAGAATGAAAGTAACTTTGCTGTGGATTACTATAACAACACAAGTTTAATATCAGAAATTAGCTTGCAAAAAAAACCCCAACCCTACCACATTAAAAATGCCATAAAATAAACACAAGTGTAGCAATTACCTGATTTCTATATCCAGAGTCTGGTATTTCAAAACATCTCTGGGGAACTGTATAGTCTGTAGGAGTCAAACTACCGGATTGCAAAAGACTGCTGGGCTAGGACTGTTTCTTCACAAATTATTTCTAGAAGAAATACAAAGACCTTTTAAAATGCTGAAGTAAAACCAAAATGAACGTCTAACAGTGTCTGTCAAACAACTAGAATTAAGATTGTATCATCAAAATGTGACCATCAGTCATTAAAGCTGCAGGGTCTCTTCACAGAATCACAGAATCACAGAATCTTAGGGGTTGGAAGGGACCTCAAGAGATCATCGGGTCCAACCCCCCTGCCAAAGCAGCTCCCTATCTCACATTACACAGACAGGCATCCAGACGAGACTTGAATATCTCCAGAGAAGGAGACTCAACCACCTCCCTGGGCAGCCTATTCCACTGCTCCGTCACCCTCACTGTGAAAAAGTTCTTCCGCATGTTGGTGCGGAACTTCCTATGCTCCAGCTTACAGCCATTGCCCCTAGTCCTGTCCCCACAGACCACTGAAAAGGGGCAGGACAGAACAAAACCAGGCACAATTTTAATATCCTTAAGTGAACTGAGAGGTGCACTGAAGACTGCTAAAGCTCATTTTTTAAGCTAACCACCAATTTAAATCTCAACATCTTGTGTGAGAATTCTCCATGTGATTTAGTTTTAACAGAACCGGTCCATTTCCTTGAAACTTGCCCTGAGTGTTACCACAGCATTGCCAGGCTGGCAAAGCCACAGCAGAGCAGTTTGTGAGCTTCACAGCATTCACTCCCATTGTCAAGCAAACAAGCAGATCTGTAAAACCTTTAACCTGGCTCAGGAGGTCCTGTCCCTCAAATGCCACTCAAGGAAATGATCTTACCTCGATCAGAACCTTTCTGAAGGATCCCAGCCTGACTCGTCATTACAAACTGATCAGGAATGCAGTATACTGAAATATTCTCAGGGACATTGGGCTTTTTGCCTGTTTGATATTCACAGCCTGGCAGGAATGCAACCCAGCACTCCAGTTCTCAGCATCAGCACAGAGCCGGCCCGCTCACGCGTGTACAACGTACGTGCAAATAAACAACAGAATCCCAATCACAGAATCCCAGCCTGGGCTGGGCTGGAAGGGACCCAAGGATCACAGAGCTCCAACCCCCCTGCCACAGGCAGGGACACCAACCTCCAGGCCTGGAGCTACACAAGGTTGCCCAGGGCCCCAGCCAACCTGGCCTTGAACACCCCCAGGGATGGGGCACCCACCCCCTCTCTGGGCAGCCCCTTCCAGCCCCTCACCACTCTCTCTGGAAAGAACTTCCCCCCAATATCTGTCCTAAACCTTCCTTCCTTTAGCTTCAATCCATCCCCCTTGTCCTGCCATTGCCTGCCCTTTCAAAAAGCTGATTCCCTCCTGTTCCTCTGCTCCCTTCAGGGACTGGGAGGCTGCAATGAGGTCCCCCCACAGCCTTCTCTTCTCCAGGCTGAACCAGCCCAGCTCCCTCAGCCTCTCTCCGTAGGGGAGCTGCTCCAGCCCTCTGATCATCTCCGTGGCTCCTCTGACCCCTCTCCACCAGTCCCACATCTTTCTTGTCCTGGGGCCCCAGCTCTGGACACAGGACTCCAGCTGGGGCCTCCCCAGGGCAGAGCAGAGAGGGACAATCCCCTCCCTGTCCCTGCTGCCAACCCTTTTCTGATGGGAGACCAGGATACCATTGGCCTTCCAAGCTGCAGGAGCCACTGCTGGCTCATGCTGACAATGCATGTGAGCTGCTTCCTCGGGCATAAGAACTCCTGCCTGTATCTTTCTGGATTGATGGCAAAGTTTAGTAGATGACACCAAACCATCTCTCAGGCAGAGGAAGCACAAGAGAGATTTACTGCTTGAACACAGCAACCATGTTAGCCAGAAGGAAACTCAAATTGACAAGAAAACCAGAACAGGGCAGCATTATTGCTGGATTTCTCTTCTCTATATATGTTTAATCTTTGCCATAAGCCATTTGGAAGCCATGTTTAAGTTGAATAAAATGCTAGTGAAACAGATGGTGTCTAGAGAAAGTGCAGAGAAAACAATTCACAGAAATAGTGCATCAGAAAATGAATTCCATTATTCCTGATTTCAGGTCTAACAATGAAATAAATTGCCCAGCATAGTTCCATTTTTTAAAAAATAGACTTCTCAAAATCAGTATTTTGAAAACAACCCTTGATAGCTAGGTATGTAGCAAAGAATTCATTTCTGTTGTTAAAGCTGAGGAATGTCCTAATCCTGTCCTACTCCTTGCTATCCCACTATATATTAATATATTTATAAATATCCCACTATATATTTATATCCCACTTTTATATTTATTTTTATAAATATAAAAGCCCTTCCTCAAGACTCTACTACAGGAATCTTATGGAAAAGGACCACAGTCAGTAACCCCAGTCTTACACCAGTTTTCCTATAAAATTCCCAAGTAGTTCAGAAAGATCTTGGTATTTTTTCCAAGACTCATGTGCTCCTTAAACATTTGCAATAATGGAAAAAGATGCTTGACCAATAAGTAACACCTAAACAGTCACAGCCACTGCTAGCATGCATCTTTACAGCTAGCCCTGCATAAAACCCCAGGCTGCCCTATAGCCAAGCTGTCTCACTCCTGCAACTTCAATGCTTGATGCTTTAAAGCCAGCGTTGGCTTAATTTGGGAGAACCTGGCATTTCACCTGGAGGTGAAAAGTTATCCAGAAGGGCTCCAAAGGCAAATCAAGCACATAAATAGCAACTAAACCTGCATCTAAATTGCTTCTCCTTTAATTTAAACGCCGTCACTTCATTTTTACTGAGTGATCTGAGACCTCTACTGATTCTGCAGAAATGCCAGGAACAGACTCTTTCCAAAGACCTCTTCCCCCACCCACCAATTCACTGCTAAGAGTAAGCTGTTTCGCCCCAAATTATGGAGACTGTCATCACTTTTCTAAGTGGTTACAAAGTCGTCCCCAACCAGATACACCCTACTGCATTTTAAGCTTTCATTCAGGCAAAAGCAAAAGCATCTTTATCTCTTCTCAGACACACATGAATTTCCCAGTCAGTCAGTCCCACGGGCCCCTGCAGAAGATGCAGGACACGCCACTGTTCTACGTTCTAATGCAGTGGGTACCCTTGGTTGAAGCATCCAGTGAAATGGGATTTTCAGGTAAGGTCAGCAGGTGCTGTGGAACACAACAGTGTGCTGAAATCACAGGCTCAGTCTGAACCCAAACTCCAGAACTGCCTCTTACTCATCTCCTTTTCCGACCTCCATTCTGGCCTGACAGAAACACAGCCCTTGCCAACAGCAGTAATGGAACAGATGCTCCAGCTCCCCTTGTGCAGACCAACAAGCAGAGAAGCAGTTTTAGAACGTGCCTACAGATGCCACAGTTCCCTTGAAGGCATGTATCTAGACTAGCAAGAGAGATACAGTCCTCTGCTGCTGCTTTCTGCAGTAAAAGCAGCCCCGTGCCCCAACTTCTGTTCGAGTTAATTAACACCACAGTGAACATCAGGGCAGCTTTGCCAGGTCACATGTCACTTGCACTACGCCAAAGCTGCCGGGTCTGTCTGCTCTGACTTGATAAGCCCCATATCCCTTCACAGAACATCCAGGTACATCAGTGCAGCCCAGAGACGCAGAACCCAGAGGCTCAGCCCAGCAGCACGATACATGATTACCTTGGCTGGAGCTGACAGGACGAGGCAGAGAGGGAGAGGAAGGACGAACAGGAACAGAAGAACAGTTTGGTTTGGAGCTGGCAGCGGTGAGCCTGGAGTCCTCACTGATCTAATAAAGAAAGTAGGCAATAATTAAAGAAAAATCCTAAACACACGGGACACATCAGAACCTGAACTGCACTAAGTCTACAAAGATTTCCCAGTTGGAGTAAAAAGAACGTTAGTACCAAATGTGTTGGGTTTCTGAGGGGTGGCACACGGTGGTGCTCACATCCTCTCAAGTTCCCATTTCCCACTAAGCAGAACTCCACTAAGAATTCGTTTAGAGAAGTCATTCTGATCACTGATCCCTGCACTGACAAAACCAGCAGCAAGTTTCACAAACCACAACGACAACAGGATTCTTAGGCTGCAGGGGCATCACAGCTCCTGATAATACAACTTATTTCCAGAACAAGATTAACCCACTGCACAGCAGACAGGAGAACAGGACAATTCAGACTTCTGATCCTTTCCCATTGCTCAATACTCGCAAGAAGAAAGTCTGGGAAAATCATTTCAGTCCTCTGCAACACAAGCACTGATCTCACACCTCAGCACTCTCTGTATAAGATGGAAAATACGGCTGTTGAGGTCAGCTGCATATTTATTGTGTGTACCATTAGGCCATTTTCTCTTTTCCTCCCACTTCCTCTATCCCAAGCCAGCAGAAAAAGGAACATCCTGAAATTGCATTGAAATCTAAATAGGAGAAAGAGGTGATGTTCAAACTTCACACTGCAGTAAAGCACAAACACTGCACTCACTTCCATGACAAGTGAGTTTAAGGAATTCTGCTCAAAGCCAATCTGGAGAGGACTCACAGGCTTCTTTTGTACACAGCACGTTCTGCTCTCACAGCACCCAACTCACCTTTTTATCAGAGCTGCTCAGTTTGTGTTTCACCTCCTTGGCTTTCTGAATGGCTTTCAGCACTTCCACTGTGTCTGGTTCCTTTTCTGTGGTGATAGTGTTATCCAGACAGACCTAAAAATGTTAAAAACATCCAGAAATACAGAAAACAAGGCAGCTCTGTAACTTATTGTTACTTATGTCATAAATAAATAGTTTGATGCAGATGCTGTGCATGTCTGTAACCCTGTAAACAAGGTAATGACCACGTCAGACCTCATGACTTGAATGCAAACTCAGAAGGGCTTGGGAAGCTCCACACCCCACTGGCACAGGCACCTTCCAACAGGAACACCCTGTTACCCAATGAAAGCAGGGCAAGCTCTCCCTTAGATCTGAGGAGCACGCCCAGCAGCGTATACATGGTTCCATTCCCTACAGATGTACTCCAACCCCCACTAAAAACTCCTCAGGCTTGTAGAGCATTCACACAACTTTCCTTACCAGGCTTTAGAAAGAAAAAGCTGTTCTTACATACCTCTGAAGCCCTGTCCCCAAACTGAGCCAGTACTTTGGTCCCATAGTCAGGGAAGATGCTCAGTGGGTTGCTGGATAACACCACCTTTTCTAAGCACGGGAGGTTTCCTATATTTTTTACTTCATCAATCTGAAAGTTTTTCAGTAAAAGGATGAATACACATATTGGCTAAATGAGAACACCACCACAGTCTAAGCATTTCTTGACTAAATTACATACAAACAGTAACCAGGAAAAAAAATTCTCTCCAGCCACTTTATTTGCACTTTCACCCTCTAACAGGAATCACTTGTGTTCTAAAGCAATCTGACACTAAAATCAGTAGTTACCTGTTCGATTTTGTTGTTGCTCAGATCCAAGTTGACTAAAGAGTACAGCTTGTTAAGACCACACAGCCTTTCCAGCTGATTTCCTGCTAGATTCAGAGTTTTGATGTTTCCCAGTCTTGTGTGAACACCTTCCAGCGATGTCAGCTTGTTGTAGGATAAGTCCAGGTGAACAAGGTTGTAAAGATGCTACGAGAGCACAGAAAATCCAGGTCACACACCAATTTGCTAAAATTAAACAATATCAAAGGCTTGTCCATTTGCTCATGCTGGATGCTGCCCAGCTGACAAACACAACACGAACTTGCTCATTACACAGGATTAAGCCTGCAGGAAAGGGAACTTCCTCCACTCTATTTTTCCCAAGCCATTGACACAGCCAGCAACGACTGAATTTAGTCAAGAACTACATGTTGCATGTCAGTGTTGGCAAGTAAGAAATGCACCCTTACGAGGGCTTGATGCTAGGAAGCTATTTGGGCTTAAACTCTTCTCTGCAAGATGAGTGGCAAAATCCTTTAGCAAAAGGATTCTGTCTTGGAAGGTCCTGGGCAGCCTGGCAAACATCACCTTCAAAAGCATCCCTTACCTGTAAGTTTTCTACCAGAGACACCCCATTGTGACTCAGGTCCAGGAACTCAATCTTGGGAATTAATTTCTAGAAGGGAACAGGTGCACATGTTAAATGCGTTTTAGCTTAGAAACCTGGCTGTACTTCCTTCACCAACCAACTAACAACTAACAGGCAAAGGGCAGGAACTCTCCAAGGCACAGACCCTCTTCTCAGCTTTCAGCAGTAAAAAGCGTTCTGCACCCATTCTAGTGCAGCCAGAGTGCAGACACCTGCTCGTGAGAGAACCAGATTACTCTGATGAGCACGGTCACGTTTGCATTTGAAACCTGTGTTCTCACTGATGACAAGCAAGTTGCCCCCAGTTTAGCCCCACTAACTACAGATCAAACTCATTAAGAGGCCTTTCCAGCTCATCAAACAGGCCTGTCTGTATTACACAGAACCCTGGATAAAGATTACAGAAGCAAAAACCAGAGTAAGTTGAGCAGTGCATTGATCTCCACAGCATTACCTTGTGGAGCTCAAGCACGGACAGTGCAAGGGGAAATCTTTCAGAAGAGAGATACATGAAGAAATTGCAAAATCCCTGCTGAGTCATGTGCCACAGAAGACCAGCCATCCTTTCCCCCCACACACAAATGAAGGAAGATTTCTTACCACTGAATCATCAATTTGAGAGATGCTGTTGTGACTCATATCCAAGGTTGTTAATGTTCTCCAAGTTGGGATAACTGCTGTCACTGGACAGCTTGAAGTTGCATCCTCTGGCTCCCACTGATCAAACTCAGAGGCCTCTGGCACCAGGATTTCCTGTTAAAGACAAGCACCCTAAAAATATGGTACCTGCATCTTCGGTGAAAGCCCATTGTTTCACAAGCAATCCAAATGACCTTATAGAAAAAAGATCCCTAAGCCTTATCATCACCCAGATTAAAGGTCTTAAAGCAGGAGCTGAGTGTGTCAGAATTATTTTAGATCCACAGGGAGGGAGTCCCAAACACTGGCAGCCAACCCAGGCTGGAGAATGGGAAGGAAGAGAGGGACTGTGAAAGGTACGCTCCTTACAGCCTTGCCAAATCACAGCCCAGAGAAGAAGCCACACGCATTCAGCTCTCGAGGAGTAACAGAAGCACATTCCAATCAAAGCATCAGAAACATCCCTGTGAAGGGACACATCTCATCACTTCAAGTCTGTTCTTAGAGGCCAGTAAACCCTTTCTGCTTCCCAGCTTTAAGAGCAGAACCTGCAACAGGCAGGACAGAAAAGGACCAGGGCTCCAAATGGGGATTCCCCCACCACAGGCGTGATTCTTGCACACGCTTCGAACGCCCATCAGAAACTCCCTCTCACCTTCATCCATGTTGCCGAAAACCGAACACTCATTGTGGCCAGAGCATGTTTGGATGAGGTCAGCCCTTTGAGAAGCTTCCCCCCACAATGACTGATCTATTGGAAAAACATGACAGTCAGAAATGGCAGAACAAACACGGGACACAGCAGAGGCAACTGAAAGCTTCAAGAACGGATTCCCTCCCAGTCCGGAAAGTAGTTACAGCATTGCCTTCAAATCTGGGACTATCAGGTCAGACAGCCCAACATTTGGTAAAGCTACAGCAAGAAATTAGGGACACAACTACAGAAAAACTAATTCCCAAATATTTCTTTGCACAAAACATCTTCTCTAGGCACTTTCTACCTTCCCAGGGCATTCCCCCAGGTTCAACCGCCCAGGCAGTTGGACAGGGCGCAGTGTTTGACTGTCACCAACCGCAGAGGTGGGTACCTCAAGCTGTGCAGCTCGACCTGCAAACACAGTTACTGCTGTATCCCACCTTCTTTACTACAAAGAATAAACAAGAACCGTCCGGGGAAGGGAAGATGCCCAGCTCAGCAGTTCATACACCAATGAGCTCATTACACAGACTAAGTTTGACATTATAAAAGTCTTTTCTGCAGTTCAGTGTGACTCAAGCTCTGTCTAGCAAATGGGTCCTTCTCTGGGCACACTGTGCAACAACAACCAGTTCCCAGAGAACTCCTGCTGCCCCTGGAAGCACCTCTCCAGATCACCACTGTTTGGTTTTGGGCAGCAGTTACGACGAGATGAAAATGCAGGTCTGCTGCCAGCCCATGCAGAACGTTTCAGGAACCCACAGGCACAGAAGTCTTCAAAACAAACCCCTTTTTTATTCTCCCCACACTAAGCAAAGCTACTCCTGAAATTATCCATGCTAGACACACTCCCAACACCAGCCCACTGAAGTTTCCTTCCCACGCTGAGATGTCAGGAAGTCCCTGACTTGGGGACTGCACTGCAGCTCTGAACCAGCACAGCCTCTCCTATCAGTGAGACAGCAGGCATGTCCAACAAAAGGTCCTGAACCCAACAGAAGGGAACACAGGGTAAGGGCTGTGTGACACAACCAGGCATTCCCACTCTGGAAAGATCTGAAAGGGATGAAAGAGGTTTTGAACACTCCCAGTGGAAGCCCTGTGATCCACACTGAGAGCAGAGCAACGAAAAAATGCCGCAAATTCTCAAGCCAGAAGCGCTGCACTCAAGTGAACCTTCTCAAGCAAATTCACATCAATTCAGAAATCCCTGCTGCTTCCCAAACAAGAAGTACTTTGTAATAAGAGCTCCCATTAGCACCCATCTGTTGGAGCTTCACAGGGACAGAAAGCCACCCTGGGGTAGCTTCTGCATACACTGGAAATGACACACATCCCTTGGGAAGACATGCACAAGCTCTTCTGAATATTTACATCTGGCATCCGTATTGCCAAGTCCAGAGAAAAACCCCACACTGTTTCCCAAATAAAACACTCCTCCTGAACACTGCATGCCCCAACCCCAGCACCAAAGCAAAGCAATTGCCAAGCCTGAGAGCCATGCACCAGACCTGGCATTTACAGAGCCCCTCAAATTACAGGCAGTAGCTTAGTTGTACCTCTGTTTGATGAAGAGATCTGAAAATTGACAGGTCAAACGGCAACAGATGCTCCTGAATGGTACTGGTTCCAAAAGGTCCCCCTGTTCCAGTGACCTGGTCATCAACAAGGAAGAACAGTCAGTGTACACAACCCAACCTGTGCTCACTTCAGACAGCTGTGCACGGGCAAGAGCACAAGTACAGCAGCTGGGACAGCCACAGCTCCAACCCCTTTGTCAAACACGGGATGATACAGGAAACTCGCAGATTAACTCTTCAGCAGAAAAAACCCAAACCATCAGTTACACTCCAGCTAAGTGCTCTGAACTTGAGGCACTGAACTTAAGCTGCCACCTGGTGCTTGTATTTTGTAGCACATGGGGCACTCAAATCCCACAGACAAGACTGAGCAAGGCTTCATCCACAGCTGATCAAGCCAGAGTGGCACTCACTAAAACCAGCTTCCCTGAAACACCTGGATCCTCCAGGACAGAACTGTCTTCAATTCCAGCCCAGGGGATGAAGTCCGAGGCACTGACAAGATGGGCTTGAAGAAAGCATTAGACCATCTCATAAAAAGGCATCTAGTTTTCCCACGTGCCCATAGCATTCTGGCCAGAGCACATGGCACCAGTGCAAAAGGCAGGTGGTTGCAGTTCTGGTTGCTGTGAATAAAATTTTGGGAGAAATCTCTTAAGGTTTGGGTTTTTTTTTGGTCTTACGTATATCTTATAAACTCTGAAGGCTCCCACTCACAAGCTTTCAGAAGGGCCAGAAACTCTCAAGTATTTTTCTAAATAATATGCTGTATATAATATTTTTCTAAATTATATGTTCTTCTCCAGCCAGAGAATCCTCTGAACAACAGGTTCTACACACAGAGGATGGCAAAGGCAACTGAAGATCCACAGGAATAACAGTAGAGCTGTGGTTTTGCTTTCTAAACTTCCCAAGCCCTCCAGTGCACCTTCCCCAAACCACTACTTCATTTCATCTTTGAACATACCACACAGTTACAAGGAAATTCTTCATGTAATAAAAGGGCTGAAAAGACACTGACCTGTAGCAAGCAGTGTTAAAAAAGCTACTCAGCAAAAGTCTTTGTAATTCACTGATTTGGTAGAAGAACAAAATATCAAACTGGTTCCAGACAAAAAATTATCTGAGGCCATTTTACATTTGTTCTGTAATGGCATTTGTCCTAGAAATTCTGGGCCATTCATCTCTAAAACTGATGGTTTTGTTAGTTTGGTTTGGGGGTTTTTTAAACTTTCCAATACAGTTAAAGGTGAGAAAGGGGACAGGACTTACACACACATGCATGTATGCATCTCTATACACTGGCCTAGCCATAGTGTTGTCAAAGAATGCAAGGTTGAAATGAATATTTCCTGCTTCCCCATGCCTATTAGCACCCAGTAAGGCTCTGTCACAGAAACCCTAGAGGGCACCGCTGAAGAGATGACATCACATGGCAGAATCAACATCTTTCTTAGAGAACTATGTTGAAGGTTGGTAGAATAAGCACCTGTTTAACACCCAGCTCTAAATGCTTACAGGTGTTTACTGCCAGTAAAGATCTTGTGCATTCAAACCTGGCTCCAGAAGCATGCCAAGAATCCCATCACTCTGGCAGAAACACCAACAGTACTTGTGCAAACATGGCTCACCTTGAAATACTGGAGTCGACAGGTAAAATCTAGAATATGACCTAGATCAGTTTTGGCATCTCCATTAGCACACGTAGGCTTCCCCTGCAGCAACTGTTGAGTGACAGCATATGGCTGCAAGGGTCTGATGTTGCTGATGTTGAAGACTTCTCCAGCCATTCAGAGCTGCTCTCCTGAAAAACACAGGATGATGGTATCGAACACAACGCTGCCCCAGTTACCAAAGAGCAAATGGTACCTGCAAAACCTAATGTCAGCGATTTCATCTCTGTCATTTATATTCTAAGCTCATGATTAAGGCACCAAGACAATGTCTTTTCTGCTTCTAAACTAGAAGCACTGAATTCAGATAAATTTTCTTTAACACCAGAATAACCCAAGTGTTCAAACAGGCACTCTCTGCATTCAAGCCTTAAGCTCCCAACGCAACTAATGGCAAATTTCCCTCTTAACAGGGCTGGAACCAGACAAAGTTCATTTATATAACATACAAATTGCTAAACTTTGAGATATCCCTAAGTTCAATAGCAGCTCAGACTTATTCTAACCAGAAAAAGCAGCACCTACCATCTAACAGATAGACCTGACATCCTTTGCTAAGCTGCTGATGTGCAAAGCTGCAGCATCTTCTTGGACAGTCTGAGGACTTTCACCACACTACCACCAGAGCAAGCTCCCTGGGCAGGAAATGCATTCTCTGGCAATATTTTTACAATCCCATTTCTTTCCAGGAACACTAGGAAACAGCATCCAAAAGCCTCCTCTGACAGCATCCCAAGAGCAAATGTGGATTACAGCAGTCAGAATACATGCACACGTGGAATTAACATCTTCCTCCTCTTCCTTTTAAGGACACCAGTTTGACCTGACAGACAGGAGAGCATCGGCTTTCCTGATAAGCAGAGTTCTCCAAAGACTAAAACTCCCTTTGGCTTCAGTGGGAGCAAGTCCCAGAGTCCAGCTGCACATCACCACAAGGTTCCACTCACATACAGCGGTCAGACATCAATGATTTTGGCACTAGTGAGGCTACAGGCACTACAGAGTCAGGGAACAGTTCTTCAGGACCTTCCTTAAAGTGTTCCACAATTTGCTGAGTGCCCCCTCTGAAGTGGCTTCACCTAAAGTTAATTTTGTGCCAGAACAATCTGAACCACGCTTCACCTATCACCTCAGCCAGCCAGAATCACAGCACAGCATTCAGCCTGTCCCTCAACATGGGTTAATCATTTCACACGCCTCCTGCTCCTGGGGAGCCACTTAGAGATGTTGCAGTAGTGCATTTCATTTTCAGCTCTCAGCCTCAGAAAAGCACATCCTTTCATTAACTGACCAGAAGGTCTCATGTTTCCTGAATTCTGGAAGAACAACATTAAGACAGGTGAAGTGATGCATTCAACACACTCTATCAAGGCTCACTGAAATGACACAAACTTCCTGACTGGTTGCACTAAAACATACCAAGGAATTCATCAATTTCTGATTTATTTCCAAAAGCAGCTGTGCTTCTGTGACAGTTCCTCCTCAAATACAGCTTGGATCAAAGCACAAACAGCAAGAAACAGGTGAAGAGGAAGAACAAGGCTCAGTCTGATGTGAAAGACTCAGATCTCATGGTCTGGAGATTAAATCTCACAGGTATACACACGCATGCACATGGAGGGAACCATCCCCAGTTAAATTCTTACAGGTTCTTTACCTTTGTGGAAGAGCTCTTCAGCCAGTGCAGCAGTGATCCCATTGATCTCCTGCAAAGATTAAACCATTGCAATGAAGTGTTACATACTTACAGTTCAAAGTGTATCCTTGGCCAAAATAAGTCTCCCTTTTTTGCTGTGGTACAGGACTTTTAAAAATAGAAATCAACTCTCATCACATCTTATAGATTCTCTTTGTAACTTGAAAATACTTCATCAAATTATTTCATTTCATAGGTTCTTCATTTCCAAGATGGAAGATACTGAACTACATTTAAATAATCACACGCTGCATGTTTTCAAAAAGGGCAACAGCAACTAGAGCAATTCTTACTGACCATCATCAGCCCAATGCCAAACAAAGCCTGGTTTTAAAGAAACTATTACCAGTACAGTTTTCTTCAAATTTTAACATTAGACTAACCTAATGCATGAATGTCCTGGCCAAAACCAGGACAATTAAGCACTCAACATTTCCTTTAGAGCATCACTAATACAATGATAACTTTAGATTAACAAGTCTACAGGGAAGAAGAGATCTGTAAAAATTAGTCTTCTGGACTTAACCTCCTTGCTGAAGAAGAATTCAAAGTCCCTGTTCACCATCCTCTATCTTCTCTGCCCTTCACAGTGCTCAACCCCCTTTCTACACACTGACAGCTCCAGGAGGAAAAGAAAAAGTCTGGAAAATTCTCCCTGTGGGAATTTGTTCTTTTAAAATCTAAAGGAGCACAAAGGTTGGTATAGGTATTTCCCATACTTCACAAAAAGCAAATGCTCTGTAGAAGTCCAGAAATAGTTCTGAGCTCTTCCAAGAGCTCTCTCTAAGGCTCACGAGAAGAACAAAAAACTACCTGTGATAGTTTAGGCACACACATCTCATTTTAAGGTAGCTGCAAAGGACAAACAGGCATTACAGATCATCATGAAATGAGTATTTGAGGAGTTTACTTCACTGACAAACCCCTCATGATTCATGACAAGGAAATAAATCCATGGGCCATCTGCAGCACAGTTCAGCTCATCTGATGAGGCAAACATTTCAGACAAGCACATTCTTAGTATAACTGAAACCCCACTCACTGAGGATGAACAGTTTGGAGAAGCAGCTCGAAGCTGCATTCCGAACAAAATTCAACAGTTCTGTTATTGGATAAAGCCAGTTACACTCACCTGGCATGCAGAGATCTGACTGAAACCCAGGCTCTGTGTTCCCTTCATCATCTGGGGGACACAGCAGAATTTTCCTACCTTTATAATCGAAACAAGGTCATGACGTGGAGTATTGTAGCCCACAGAAAAGGAGCTCTAGTCCTCTGTCAGACCTACAAGAGGCCTCTGTCTTCGCTCTCTTATATGCACCAATCCCACAGAAATCCATTGTTTGCAGGTGTCTCTGAACAGCAGCTTCTGGGTACTCAATTATTTTCTTTTAAAAGCTTCTATCTGGAAGTTAAGAAACCAAATCTAAGATGACAAAGTATAAGACACTGCAAGGAAGTAAGCACCCCCATATCACTGCACACCCCTGTTCAACACCAAAGCAACAATAAGGTTGTACACTGCTGTCACATCCAACTGCTGCTCTTTGCCAAGCCAGACACAGCTTTCCCCTGGAACACAAAGGCTGCAAAGCACTTGTAGTGTATTTACTGTGGTTATTTCTACACCAGTTTAGTTCCATTAACCTAGGGAATAAGATTAAATAATCCCTACTGGAAATGCTACAAATAAGAATAGACAAGAAAAAAAATAATCACAGAATCCCAGGCAGCTTTGGGCTGGAAAGGACCTTAAAGCCCATCTGGTTCTAACCCCTTGCCATGGGCAGGGACACCCCCCACCAGCCCAGGGTGCCCAAAGCCCCATCCAACCCGGCCTTGAACCCTGCCAGGGATCCAGGGGCAGCCCCAGCTTCTCTGGGCACCCTGTGCCAGGGCCTCATCACTGTCCCTGGGAAGATGATTTTTTTCCCCTAATACCCAATTTAACTCTCCCCTCCTCCAGCTTAAGAACATTCTCCCTTGTCCTGTCCCTCCCTGCCCTTGTCACCAGTCCCTCTCCAGCTTCCCTGTAGCCCCTTCAGGGACTGGAAGGCCGCTATAAGGTCTCCCCAGAGCCTTCTCTTCTGCAGGCTGAACCAGCCCAACTCTCTCAGCCTGCCTCCATAGCAGAGGTGCTCCAGCCTTCTCTGGCCTTGCTCCAAGGGCTCCACGCCTGTCTTGTGCTGGGGACCACTGAGCTGGATGCAGCATTGCAGGGGGCGTCACTCCAGATCAGAGGGGCAGAATCCCCTCCCTTGACCTGCTGGTCACACTTCTTGTGAAGCAGCCCAGGACACAGTTGGCTTTCTGGGCTCTAAGTGCACACTGCCAGCTCACTATGAGCTCCTCATCCCCCAACATCCCCAAGTCCTCCTCCTCAGGACTGCTCTCCATCTGTTCTCCACCCAGCCTGGAGCTGTGCTCGGCATTGCCATGACCCACGGGTAGGACCTTGCACTTGGCCTTGTTGACCTTCAGGACAGGCCCAACTCTCAAGCCTGTCAAGGTCCCTCTGGACAGCATCCCTTCCCTCCAGCGTGTCACACAGCTTGGTGCCATCACCAGCCTTCCTATATAAACTAAGGAGGCAGTATCAGGCATTATGAAGCCTCAAGCATGCACATGGGCTAATATTGTAAAGATATTTTAGAAGACCAAAGTTCTGCAGGAAGATTATTCCCCAGTTGAATTCCTGTGGCAAATATTTAGCTTTTCTGCTGAATAGCTAACTACTTTTGGTAAATATTTAAAAAGTACTCTCAAGTCCCAAACAATTGCATTTCTACCTCAAGCCAGACTCCCCTAAACAAAGAAATGCAGATTAAACAACAGCTTCACTCATTTATGGATTAAAACTAAAGGAAGGAAGGTTTAGATTAGATATTAGAGGGAAGCTTTTTACAGAGAGAGTGGTGAGGGGCTGGAACAGGCTGCCCAGAGAGGGGGTGGGTGCCCCATCCCTGGGGATGTTCAAGGCCAGGTTGAATGGGGCTCTGGGCAACTTGTGTAGCTCCAGGCCTGGAGGTTGGTGTCCCTGCCTGTGGCAGGGGGTTGGAGCTCTGTGACCCTTGAGGTCCCTTCCAACCCAGACCAGTCTTGGATTCTGTCATTCTATGATAATACACAAACACAATACACAAGCATGGAAGCATTCATATGCAAGTAACAGCAGTGCTTTGAAGAAGTGAAAAGGGATGAACATTACAGCAAGAAAGAAATCATCCAACTGAAAAGTGAGAATGACTGGAAGAATTTCTGCCTGCATAAAAATCTTTGTTGAAGTTACTGGACCAAAACGTTAATGAAACAGACACCATTTAAGAGAGAAACTTCCTGGTGATCCGGAAGTTTGCTCCATCTTAACAGAATTCTCCCTATGTTATCACACACATTTAACAGATTTAAAACCACCAATCAACTTACAAAAGCTCCCTCATGACAAACTAGTCCTCCTTGCTCACATCTGCAGGGCAATAGCAGCACCATGAACAGTTTATGCAAGTCAAACTCAGGCCTCAGCAGGGGAATTACATTCATGGAATACAACAAAAGCAGGTTCTTCTTTGTTGCTAAAGCTTTATCAACGCATCTAATGACCCACTACTTCTGAAGCCTTTATATGAAACCATGAAGAGCCATCTCAGCACATCCCACCTTGAAGCAATTACTGGTCCTCCTTTCCACAGAGTTCTCCAGTGCATTTTCCTCTTCATGAAGTTCAATCTCCCCCTTACAACACGATGCCATACTGTAAAAAAGCCCAATTATCCACAAGAGATGAATGAACAAATCACAATCTGAACACAAAAGCAAGCCACTGCTTATTTTCCTTTACCCTAACATTCTGTCTGCTGGCTGGAGCTGTTTCTCTAGAGGCCACTCCATCAGTGAGCTTCTCATGGAGAAGCACCATTTTTCTTCATTCAGGCTACTGGAAACTGTTCCAAGAATGAACCACAGATCTAAGCAGTAACCACTAAGTAGGGGTGCATGTGGATCGCTTCTGCAATGCTCCTTCAGAGAGCCAGCACTACTGACTTCAGCCTAACAACCAATTCAGCTGCAGATTTATTCACAGCTTCCAGCTACCCTGCCAGCATTTATTTCCTCCTCTTTGAGTCCCTACCCACACTACTTGTCAGCACAGCACCTACTGCAACAAAAAGTGCTGTCAAAAATCTGAAAAGTATGCTTTGTTGCATCGTGCAAAAGGCAGAAAAAGAGCAGCTCCAGCTACTTTGTGAAGATTCCACACAGGTCTCTCCAAGCAAGACCCTCAGGCCTCCGTTTTTATATGCTAAAAACATAACTTACATAGAAATGAAAGTGTAGGAAGTGTGACAAAACTTTCGGAGCAGTGACAGGGAACTTGACTAGCAGAGTTTGCAGGTAGACCTCCAACTCCTTTTGCCTTTTCTCCACCAGGCTTTTGGAATTTTTCCCAATAATCTTCTTGGGAGGTAGGAGATTTTTATCTATTTTCTTTTCTGAAACAAGCTGAAAGACAAAGACCAGAGTTACGACCTGTTAGAAATGACAAAAGGTCCTAAAAACAGAACTTAAGGTAGACAAGTAGTGAAGCAGTAATTTATTATACATTCTTGCAAGAACGGGTGACCCAACAAAGTAGGACACTTTTGGTCAGTGCCTGCAGCCTTTTTATACCATACATCTATACATATTCATCACCTGTCCCGCTTCGTATTAAGATGAGTTCAAAGAGGTGGTTTCCATAAACTCCTCCCAATTGCGTCTGCGCGTTGTCCTGTGGTAGTGGTCGTCGGGGGTCTCAGCGATGAAGGCTCCGAGTCTTCCTCAGGTTGAACCTTTCACCTCCTTCCTCTGTTTGACTATGGATTTTACAGGCTCAACCCAGGCGCCCCATCCACAGCACTACACAGTATAATACACATGGCATGTCTGGGACATTCCCACTTCCATTGGTGAAGTAAATTAAAATGTATGAGTCCTTTTGTCTGGGACAACTGCTTACTGGCAAGTAGTTGTCCTTATCTTAACTTTCCCGGCAACTGACATGGCCCTGGGCTGAAGGAAGTCAAAGCTCCATACAGGTTTCAGATTGCACATGTTAATTTTGTGAAAGGTTTGTTCACTCCTGATCAAAATTATTAGATTTATCGAGACCCCACATCGTTTTTCCTGTTTGACTTGATGTACAATCAACATGATTGAAGCCTGTTCGTTGAGCCTGATTTCCTTAAATTCCAGCCCATGTCCTCAGTCACGATTTAACCCCTTATCTCATTATCCAGGATCATCTCCATCTTTTAGCAGAGCTATGTACTCAAATTGAACCCTTGAGAACAATATTCCCCCTTATTTTCCTAAATCCTTTAAGCCAGTAAATAATACAATAACATTTTTCAGTTTGCAAAAGCAACATTTCTTAGCACTTTCCACACTTACCAATAACCAATTTCTTTTGAGCTATCTTGTACGCATATCTTGCTTTGCAAGTGATCATTTACTAAGGCTCTTGAAGTCAAGGACTTTTTTTCCCCCCCTTCTTTTGCACTATCTAGAGAGATTACATATTTTCCAGTCTCTGTACTCATTTCATTCTCAGACATGAAAGACATGCCTGCAGTAAGACCTTCCCTTAGCTATCAACTACATATTTCTCCAACATAAAGAGACTTCCAGAGAAAACACAGGGAGATCTGGAAGTGAATGCATGAATCTCAGAAGAATCCCAAGCACTGTTAAATATCCCTTTCTTATTTGAGTGTTTGCTTCATGAACATTCATGCCCTCTTGTGTGTTTGTAGGAAGATGTTTAGACTCTCCGGTGTAGACTGGCTTAACTTCTGGACATTCATTCATAGAATTAGTCTGAGGTTTAGAAACTACTCTATATTCATTCATTTCCTTTTGAAGGTAGTGAGCAAGATACTTCACTGGATATATGCAGGTCTATAGATTTTGAATGATTGCACTTCCTTGTTGAATCAATAATGCACAATTAATGTTTCATTTTCCTCAAGAATTCAGGAAATCAGATAGAAGTTTAAACCCAGTTCTTATTTATTTAGAATCTAATTTATCATATATGAACTCAGTTCCAATATTTTCTTTCATAGCCATTAAGAAAAACAAATACCCACATAGGTAAGAACTGAGACGGAATCAAATCTTTTAACCATTTTAATGTATCCAGTTTGGTATCTTTAAATGTAAATATATTTACATATATATTTGTTGCACAAATGATAAGGACTTGTTCTTTTAGTTAATTGAGAAGTATTTATCACTCATTTTGTCTTATATGAATTGTGTTCAGTAATTCCATAGAAATGTTTCCTACAATTTCAAGCTTCTGAGCAGTTTTTAAATAATTATAATTTGATTAAGCCATCACCTTGGCATATTCCTTCCCTAACTGGAATCCTCTGCTCTCAATGACATTGGGCAGGGATACAAGAGAGAACATTTACTCATAGGTTAATAAAAAACCTCAAGATCTGACATTTTGTGAACTATCAACTTCAAAAATTGTTTTATGACATTGGGAATGCAGTAGTTACACTTGGCTTCAGACTAGTTCAAATATTAGACCTTAATATGACAGTATCGCTAACTTTTTTTAGGTTTCTCAAGATGTTCCTAAAATTCATACTTACACGTATGGTCTTCACACAATACACATAAAATTTTATTTTGTTTAAATTCAGACTCCCTGTAGCCTGGTTCCAAAGACCCAATGCCTGTTTGCAGCTGGAGTGCATTACGTGATTCCATCTTCTACTTCAGTTTAATATAAAAAACCCCTGTTACAAAAATCCAGTTTAAACTTTCTAGGAAGTCTTCACAATGCAAAACAAAACACAGTAAATGGGAAACTTCCTTAAATTACATTGATACTTCTGTCTCAAAGACTGTTTAGGTACACACAATGTAACTCTGCAGAATGAATTCACATGAATTTTAGTCCATTATGCATATATTAGTCTGATTCATGCATTTCTGTAGCTTCTAGGGTAAGAAGCTATTTAAAGCTTAGTTTTCTGGAAAAGGGTTTGTTTTTTCTCAGCTAGCCACATTTCTGTATATCTCTGTGTTTCACTACGCTGTGGTACAGTATAGGGTGAAGGTTAAGCCCTAAAAGTTACTGAAATGCATTGTGTCAGTGACAGAATACTCTCGTTACTAGAAACTAGGCACTTTATTTTGTTGCCTTTATTTCAGGCAGTGTGAAACTTGGGGTTTTCAGTTGCTGTTAAAAGCTACACAAATTCTTTTAATTAAATAATTATTTTGCTGATAGTATCCAATCTGATGTATGGCTGAAAGTTTAGCTGCTATTCAGGGTTGAAGCCATTTTGTCCTTAGTGTTAACCTAGTTTTCATAACTTTTTCACTGTGGTAGAGTTAGCTCAATGAGAGGAGAATATCTGTAACAAGTAGACAGTATTCCAGATTACAGATCAAATCTGATTAGCTCAGAGTAATTACTTTGAAATATTTTTTGGGTTTTATCCATTTTATCCATTTTTTTATCCCCAGATAAAAAATGTATTTCTTTGTCCCTGAATCTAGCAATGGCAAGGACAAAAATTACACAAACCCCAGTGATGCTTGCAGTAGGCAGCAATGAAGGAAATGTTTTCACTAATTTGAAAAAAAAATAATGAGCAAGACCTTATTTGATGTTTTGGTTAGAAGACCACATAGTATTTAGGGGTTTTATTAACCATATAATTCCGCTAATATCCAATATTCAACTCAGGCCTCAATATTATATAAATGACTTTGAACTTCATGCCTCAAATTTATAAGATAAAATATACAAACAACCATGAGACCTCCAAAAAGTTAACTTAAATTATATTGGAGTCAAGATTTCTTTACTGTTTCATAATCTGTCTTTGCCATGTTGCTTCTGATTGTGGCCACCTGACTTGACCTGCTGTCACTCAGATAGTCTTCAGACTGTCTGGGGGTGTTTTTTATCATTTTAATCACAGGGCATTATCGAAAATATTTGAGTGTAGATGAAAATGAAATGTTTTGTGGATTGTATCAGCTGACCATATTGTAATTGTAAGAGGTTCTAGGAAATTTTAGTTTTTCCTAAAATATCATAGTTTTTCAGATAGTAATGTTTATTTTAATTGTACTTGTAATTCTTTCTTCATCAGTTGAAAGACTTCAAGATAAAATCACCATGCACCCACAGTTACAGATTTTTTGTTTTTACAGGATTGTAAAGAAAAGATATATGGGGTTTTTTTGGTAAAGGTCCTAAAATGTATTTTCTATAAGTCAAGAACACTGACTAGTACTTAGTGGTTTTTTAAGATATTAGAGATCTTAGTCCCTCCATACAGTTGTCATGCCTCAAAAGTCATGCATCTCCTCTAATTCCCCAGCACCTGTCTCTCCTGACTAATCATCACCCGTGAATGGGCAATTACTGTATTTTAAAAAACAAAAGCCTTCTTTATACAATTACTGGGTGCTCCTTAGTCATACCTGTGCAACTTGTTTTTCAGGGGGGGTATTTCTGAAGCTTCCCTCTGCCTGTAAACATCTGACAATATAGTAGGAGGATCTCTAACAGGAGGACTGTGACTGTTTCTGTGCTCAAAATCTATTTCATGGAAGCAATTTATTTTTTTTTTCCATTTAAACTAATTGAGACCTTTGTGAGAATTCCACGACACAATCTCATGAAAAAATTGACTAAGGGAGGGAAAACAAAACCTGTGATAAATGGTAAATTTCTGTATATGTTAAAGGTCATAATATGGTTCTGGGGGATGGTTCTCATCTTGATAAACAATTCGGAAACATGAAGAACTTGTGTAAGAGCAGAGTAACTTCAGAAAGAGGGAATTGAAAGAGAACCATGATAAGATTCAACATCAGCAATTTCAAAGCCTAATGAAAATATTTTCCTATTTGTCAGATAAAGTGACGTTATCCTTTTACTCAAAGCACCTTGTTGTACCAAGGTACCATGATCTAACTCTACTGGAGTCTAGAATGCCTAGTCACAAACACCAAGCCTCTACTCAGCCAGATGTATGCAAGATCCCTTTTGGAAGCCACGTGCATATAGTAATGCCCTGTACTCAAGATGTCTTACTAAGAACTGCAGTGGCTGTTAGTTTCCAGGATAAAAGCTGACTTGTGTTGCTAAACTCAGGATGCTTTTACCAGAGATCAAAACCATTGAAAGGGGAAATGTCAATCATCTGGATGATCCAAATTTTATTCATGGCACCTGCAAGTCTCTTT